>NC_142378.1:5595000-5750000 GCF_059441005.1 Hippichthys cyanospilos | reverse complement strand
ATAAAGGCTTCATTTCACCGTGTTTTATTATCAGCAATAAGCGGGCGATTTAACAAGAGCGAGCGCAAGCGCTGCTGACTTTTAATGAAAGGGAAAAAAAAGGTGAGTAATGTCCTATTTTGGGTGGGAAAATTAACTGCGGTAAATGCGGCGTTTGCTGTATATTGCCCAATTTGCCTTAAGCTGCTTTTACCGCACGTCATGTAGCCTTCGACTAACAAATGGATTTGATAATGTCGATAGCGAACAAAGCAAGGAAGAGATCAAATAGAATGATAAATACGTTAATGATAAATCAAATTTTCACCGTGGAATAGAGTCATTCGATCCGAGCTTTAAATCATTTTAAAGACGCTGTTGCAAAACCTATGGCTGGAAATCAAATGTGATTACTTTGGACACTCGCTAATGCTTGTTTTTTTTTTTGCATGCATCTGCTAGCTTAATACGCCATAATGGTGAAAAATGACTCAATTAAACCCAAGCTTTGAAGCGCCTGTCTCAATTGAAAGCCAACTGGGAACCTCGCTCGGATTTGAACATACGGCTCAGTTCACAATCGGAGGACGTCCCACCTGTCAAATTTCAAATGATGCACATGCAAAATATTCAAACATGAGTACATGTACTCGTCCTGACTTCTGAAGAGTGAGAAAAGTTCATAATCACAAGTATTTTCTTGTGCTCTAAGGTGCAACATAATATATATACTATATATATATATATATATATATATATATATATATATATATATATATATATATATATATATATATATATATATATATACCTTGAAACATATTTAATATCTATTTAATTTCTCTAATTAAATAGAGAAATAACTTTAAAAAAAAAAAAATATATATATATATATATATATATATATATATATATATATATATTTAAAATTATTTCTCTATTTAATTAATTATTTTGTGGCCCACTGTTGTGGTGTTTTATTAATTAATTTTTCTCTGTAAAAACGTACCATCAAAGTTATATATAATTATATATTATTTTAAAATCTGGAATGAAATAAATCAGTTTTATCTTTATTTAATTAATTCTTTAATGGTCCACTGCTGCTCTCTTTTATGAATTTTATCCGTCGAACTCCTCAAAGTTATCTTTAAAAGTATCTTTAAAAATAATAATTGGTCATTTAACGTTGATTTTTTTTATTCCATATTTAATGACTTAATTAGACATTTCTTTAATCGAGGAAACATTTCGCTCATTAATGAAACACTCGATTCATTATTTATTAATGACAATCGTATCGATCGCTTGAATGTTACATTCATTTTTGTCCCTCCATATCAACCCGACGCTAACCTCAGTTTAACAAAAACATTCATTTAATGGCGTCCATCTAACAGGACGGTTGGCGTTTGACTTTGAAATTCCATTTGCATCATTCCTATTGTGTTTGGCCCATCCGCTTGCCCCTCGCTGTAAGGAATAGCTTTAATCAGCGTCATTGTGTTAAGTCATGTCTGTCCTTCAAAGCTTCCGTCTGAGTGACACAATAGCGACCGGGCCGCTTTCACCTCATCTAATGGGCCGAGAAAAGGAAGTGGGAGCCGGACTTGAAAAAGGAAGATTCTTTGACTTTCGGAGGGCTTTCCGAAAGCCGAAGACGGACCACCCACGATTTATCCTCCGACTGCAGATGTGGCTTATTTGTACATACAACGTTTATTTAGCCCTCTTAAGCAGTTCAAAGTTGTTGAAAATATTGTAGGGAGGCAATTTGACAAATATCGAAAATGTCCCTTTTTTTACGATGGTTCATCGGAAATCAAATTAAAATAGTGTTGAACGTCAGGGAATTTTTTCTTTCGATTTTCTGTTCAAATGATGTAGCGATGAAAACACTGCAGCTTTTTGTTTGGAATAAAAAGTGGAATTCGATTTACATTTATTTTGAAATATTGACGATTTATTTGTTAACTCATCTACTGCCATGCCAGTAAAATGGATCTTTGACGTCTATAGCCGTCATTGGCAGTGAAAGGATGAAAAGCGGTTGATTACTTTAGTACTTAACTCATTCAATCCCAAAGGCAGATTTTTTACGTTTTTCAAGTCCAAACATTCAATCCCAGGTAATTATTAGCATTATTGTTGTTATTATTATTATTGTATATACTTATCCCAGGTAATTATTTTTTCCAATTGTTTTTTCAGGTTTTTGGTGAAAAGAGCATCTAAAAACAGCTACTAAATTCATTTAAAGCTGAGCTTTAGCCATTTAGCACTAGCCCTTTTTAGTCTTTAGCATTAAATGTTTTTTTTTTTTTAATGTTTTAAATTCATTTCATGAGATTGTGACAGTATCCGCGACTCGTCAATGAAGCAATCGATTGAACCAGTTTAATATATGTTTAAAAACGCGATCATTCTGAAAATCGGCCCAACAAAGCAATACAAAACAACGTTGAATTACAAACACCATCTGTTTATTTTTCTGTCAAACTAAAAATGAATGCAGCTATTCAAAGCAACCAGGACTGCATGGCTGTTGCCCGCTGTCGCTAATTTGCGTCATCCCCAACTTTAGCTTAGAAGTGATCCAGGGGTCCCCAACCTTTTTATTACCACGGACCGATTGAGATTTTTATTGTGGACTCGTTTAGGGCATATTATCATAGGGAACAACATTCTTAAAAAGAAAGCCCAACCTACAGACACTCGTAGGCCAGATTTCAAGGAGAAACAGACCGACAGCGACTGCTCTCAATTGAAGCCGCACCGTCCTTCCTCGCTACAAAATGGAAGATCAACAGCAAAAAAAAACATTCCTTGCACACCTATTGGCACACACACAAACACATAAGCAATTCCTTATATGGAATTACTGTGAACGCGCCATATCTGTAATCTTTGTAATAAAACGAAGAGGAGCGAGGCGGAGAACCTTGGTGCTCTCTCCCCTCTTTTGCAAAAGACGCTTTTTGACTCAGAGTTTCATTGACAACTCTCACAGATAAACTAAATCCTCATTCGGCCCGGCGCCGGTTGATCCGCGGACCGATACGGGGCCGCAGACCTGCGGTCGGGGGACCTCTGCTGGAATCAAATGATCCCGACGCGGTTTAGCGATCTACATGAAAGCAAAAACATTTTTTCCCCGGAACCATCAGAAGTAAATTCGAGCGTCAAAGCTTTAAAATCACGCTAAACCGTCACAGGGCCTATGGGCGCATGCCTAATACCGCCGAAAATCAAAAGTGCACGGATAACAACAAGTGTACGTGTTTGCGTAGCAGAGATTAGTCCATGACGTGTCTTATTATCTCCGATGCGCTTGAAATAACGGAAGAAAAACATCTGGGGCTCCTGCAGGAAGGCGGCTTAGCGTATCACACGGCTATTTCATCCGCCAGACGGTCGGGAGTCACCTGTTTGTTTAGAACGTTTAACAGCTGCGGGCTCTCCGCCTCCGCTCCCCAAGCAAAAAATTCCATGGCCTCCTCCTCTTCCTCATCTTCCTCCCCTTCGTCCTCCCTCTCATCGCTGTCGTCCGTGTTGGACTCGTACTCGGAGACGATGCCCGACTCCCGAAAACTCGCAAAACCCGCCGCGTCTTCGGGCGCCTCCGTCGCCTCGGGCCGCCCGTTTTTGAGGGGAGGGGGAGGCGGCGGAGGCCCCGGGGGGCCGGGGAGAAAACGAAAGCGTTCCAATTTGAGAAGACGTTGGTCCCTACCTAGGGGGCTTCCCAGATTCCCGTTGGAAGACGCGAAGGCGTTGGCGGCGCCGTCCGCGCTCCAGAGCTGCGGTAGATTGAGGGCCGACACCTCCGGTTTCGGGGTCGTCGGGTCGCAGATTACCGGAGGCACCGTGGACCGGAAGGTGATCTCCAACAAACTGTCCTGCGATCCCGCTGACAAGGAAAGAACACACAGAGAAGGGACTTGTATGGCATGTGCGAGGTTTTTTCAGGCTTATACTATGGCCCCAGTTTGGGACATGGCGTGAGTTGTTTTTGTTTTTATACATATATACCCTAAGGAAAGAACACAGAAAGATGTGACTTGTATGTCTATGAGGCCTGTGCAAGTGTTTTTTCCAGGCTTGTACTATGGCCCCATTGGGGACATGGCCTGACTTGGTGTTTTTTCTTCGTACCCTGTCCCTTGTGCTTTTTTTTTTTTCTCAGGGAACTTTCTACCGAGCGCCGACAGACCTTTTCTTTCTGTCTGCCTTTGTTGATCATTGTCGTAGTAGGTTTCTCGGATGGCGAATCGGTGATCTGTACAAAATAATCGCCACGGTCCAGCCCGCTATTGAGGGACGAAGAGGGACAGTAGGAGCGGTAGTCTTGTCAAACTACGCAACAGCATCATGTAACGCGCCGCTAACTTTCAACATTGGCCAACTTCAAAATAAACACGGACGTCAATGAAATAGCCTTCTCAGGCTTTTATTTTGAAGTTTTTCCTCCGGGCGCGGGATGCATTCTGATTAGCTTGACACACCAAATTCTGCTGACGTGAGGACCAGACATGTGATGCATTAGACATTAAGTGTAATAAAATAATCATAAAAAACCAATATTGTTATATTATTGTTTACAAAGAATGTTACTTCAGGGCCCTGAGATAAACATGAAAAAATGCTCCCCAAAATTTGAAAATTGCTCCTCAAATCAAGTCAATGATTCACAAAAAAAAAATTCTTCGAACCCTTTGCTTTGAAAAATCTGGCAGCAGTGAAGGAAACGAATGCCAATTGAGGTTTTCCTTACCGGAGTTGGGTCGTGTGATTTTGCTCTCCAGTTCCTGAATCTGTTTGACCAGGAGCGAGATGTGCTGCAGCAGATCTTTGTTTTGCAGCAGGAGCTGATGAACGCGAGCCTGCGCCTCCAGTCGAGCCGTGGCCTCCGCATTCAGCTGGTCTTTCAACAGGTGAACCTTGGCGCGACGAAATCAACACAAAATCAGACACACAGAAAAAAAGAGCTCGAGAAGAACCACTTAGCCAAATCGGCGGTTCGATTCGGGGGGGTACTTGGCTCAAAACTATTTTACGGGGAGTAAAACACTGAAAAAGGCTTGCGAACCACTGATCCGAGTAATGGTGCAGTCATCAAAGGGGCCCTAACTACTTGAAAGAGTCAGACTTTTACTGCACGGATCGATATTTATTGGGACTAGTAAACGAGGGCAAACAGGCTTTTTTCCTAACACACACACACACACACACGCACACACACACACCTTTCACGGCTTTTGGCAGCAGAAAACGACAACGTGCACTCACAAGAATCCAAGAACACATTTTGCCATCATAAAATGACTGCTCCTCTTTTTGTGTTATTTTCAACAACATCTAAATCGGAGGTGTCAAACATACGGAGCGTGGGCCGGTTCTGGCCTGCAAGCGAGTTTAATCCGGCCCGTGAGATGATTTTAAACAGTATATGAATGAGCTGAATTATTTTTTTATCAAAAAGTCTTGAATTTTCTCAAAAGCTGACACTGTGCCTTATAATGTGCTGCCCCTTATACAGCGTATAAACCGCCAGGTTTCATTTTTGAGAGATGAAAAAAACTAAGAATAATAATCGGGAAGTGAATTCTTCAAATTTTACCTCTACAGTGCATTTCAGGTACCAATGTATTTCTTACAAGTAAAATATTGATAACACCCTGTGTGGAAAAATGCAAGCCCAGCCACTGCTGTAGCTTCTATTCTATGCACCTTATAATGCGGTGCGGCCTATATTTGAAAACACTTTTAAAATAGGCCGTTCTTTGAAGATGAACTTTATAGTCCGGTGCGCCTTATGGTGTGGAAAAACGGTATTGCTAGCTTGTGCATGACTTGCACAAAGGGCGCAACCCTGCAGTATTTTGATCATTTTCGCATCATTTACTTCCACATCATTCTCACGGTATTTTCGTTCACGGATGGCATGTTGTTGCAATCTGGGTTAAATTTCAGCTCCCTGGGGTCTTCCTTTAATTTTTTTCCTGTTGTGAAATGCCTTTGATGTAAAGATCAAAGGATTTTCCAATCCTCCATTTTTAAGATGGTGAATTAATGAAGTGAATGAGACCTATTGCCCAGCCTTGGTTTTCTCTTTCCAAAGTGCAAGAATACAATATTGGTTTGCTCTGACTTCATATCACTTGGGTTTAACTGAATGTATGAAATATTCATATCACATAAATACGGCGTGAAATATCCGCGGGCGGTGACGTTTTGGGGATGAGCGAGCGGAAGGCCTCTTCACGCACCGCCTTCACACGGGCCCCCGTGTGGATTTTGGATTCTAGCCGTGAACGGTCCAATAAAAGGTTGACGTCTCGTTGCTCTCGAGACCTGTCGGCGTTTCCCGCGGCGCCCGGAAAATATAGCCGCGACTTCTCTGCTTGCTCTTTTACCCCTTTGGCCGATTCTTTATTCCAGCAAGCGCGCCTCTGCTCCGATGCATGAGATGCGGATGGATTTTCAGCAGTGTCATTCTCATTCTTATAATTTGACATTTTTCCACTTTGTCCATTCTATCATAGTTTTGCTTATTGCGACACTTGGTGGGAAAATTTGGTGAATAAACTGGGTTGGTTCACTTGTTATTCACAGATAAAACACAGCTGACTTTACTGGAGGTTTCTTTATAGTTGCTGCCTTTCTTAGTCCTGGTTGCATGAACCGAAATGCATATTGTACACATTTAGTTTCCAGGTTAGAATACCATAAAACTCATTTACAAAGAATTTAAATCACCAATGTGCCAAATGGCGTTATTATACATACAGTGGTACCTCGGTCCTCGAACGCCTCAATACTCGACCAAATCGGTGCTCGACCAAAAAAATCAAGTAGGTAATGCATCGGACCTCGATCAGATTTTCGGTTCTCGACTAGCCGAGCCTAGCCGAGCCGAGCCGAGCCGACCCGAACGCGCTCCTCGGCCCTTCTCGGCCAGCGGGTAAGCGCCAGTTCAACTCAGACCACCAGCGGAGTAAGACGTTTGTTCGAGTATTTCTTCCCGGATTTAAACTTTTTCGTGTTGCTCTAGCCCTTAATAATGGGTCCAAAGAAAGACAGTGATAAGGGGAAGGCAAAGAGGAAAACAATGAGGACCACTATTGAACCGAAGAAGGAAATTATAGCAAAATATGAACGCGGTGTACCTCCCGTCGCAGTTAGCTAGCGTCATCATGGAAGGAGTAACTCCCTCCCGTCCTCTCCACATCCATTCCTGTATGCCATCAACCACTCTCCAAAACGTAAGTAAATTATACAAAATGGTTTATAATGCTTTATTTATCTTTATCTTTATCATGTACTGCTTGTGCACATTTACTTGTGCACACATACTTTCCATTATTTCTTATGGGAAAATTGCTTTCGGTGTTCGAACAAATCGGTGCTCGACCACCACCTCAGAACGGATTATGGTCGAGTACCGAGGTACCACTGTATGTTTAACTGTGGAAAGTGGAAAAAAATACCAAGATCTAGTACTTTAATGCATGCCGCGGGCCGCTTGAAAAATGGACGGCGGGCCGCAAATGGAAACCCAGGCCATAGTTTGGACGCCCTGGAATTAGCGCGTCCATGCATGCTGGCTTGGTAGCCGCTCAATCATCAAGTTTCACACCAATGTGCAGAAGTGTGATACTTGAGGAGTGTGCCATTACTTTCACATTTTCATGGCGGCTCCCAAGAAAACCGATCAAATGTGTGTGTGCGTGTGCGTGAAGCAAACGGACCTGTGCCACAGCCACTTGCGTTTGCTGCTCTTGCTGCTGAAGTTGCTGTTGGAGCAGTTGGATCTGATGGTGAACTGACAAGGGAGTGGCGGGCGAGAGCACGCTGGATGCGGGGAGCAGCAATTTGGGGCTGGACATCAGCAAGGAGGCTTCTTCGGAAATCTGCAATCACAAAAGTGGATGAATAGGTGTGAAACTCCTGTCCTGGAGGGCCGGTATCCTGCATGTTTTCTGCTTTTCTCTCCCCGTGATTTAAATGATCGGTCACTTAGCAAGTTCTGCAGAAGCTTGAAAATGATCCTAATCGTTTGAATCAGGTGCGTTTGAGAAAGATGGTTGGAAAACACACAGGATGCCGGCCCTCGAGGACTGAAGTTTGTCACTTGTTCCAATTATCGCAAAACGTAAGCCTTGTGGAGGATTTTGTCCAATATTTTCATCTTTAAATCAGGCGTTTTACATAGAAGGGAAAGCATCGAAAAAGGACACCAGGGAGCTGAAATTTCACACTGATGGTGACATGACGGCTAGGCAAGGAGGGCACGTGTCATTTCAAATGATCCCAGTGACTGCGTTTCCGCTACGTTTTATGATTTGTGCGCCGGGAGTGACGGCCACACTTTCCCAAATGTAAATTGATTTTGAATCAATATAAACGTGGACAGATAGAGACGCTATGCCGGCCTCTGGCGGAAGGACATTTAATGAGAACATTCACTTTAGGCACCGTCTGGTGACATACGATGCAGACATAAGCAAACGAGACTTGCGCCTCATGAGCCCGGGATATGATTGATGGCCAGTCTGAGTTGCATCCTTAACTTCAGCGCTTTTCAAATAGGGGGTGCGCAAAGGCACTTCAGGGGGCGATGGGAGATTTCATTCTGGTTTCCGCAGCTTTCAGCAAATCCAATTTAACGCCGTGACGGGAATGGGACTCGTCCTCCTTTCAAATTGAGAGAAAATGAATAGGAACATGAAGCAACGCCGTATGCCCGCATTTTGTTAGGTTTGATGCAAATGTGCAATGTTGTTACGAACATGTTTTTTGGGCAGATAAGCTAGAAATTGCTGACAAGGGCGTTGGCATTGTGCCCATATAAATTGCTTCAAAATCGGAGCCTATATTGCATATCAAAACTTCAAACAGGGTTTTGTAAAACTTTTAATTGAGAAAAGCGCAATTTTGTAAAAGAAAACTGCTTTTAAAACAACAAAACAATATATTTTAAGGTTTTTAGGTGGAATTTGATGAAATAAATGTAAATTTTATATTGAACTGAATCATAAGTTTATTCTTTAAAACTTGATTTTTCTTAGCATTGATCCGAGCAGTCAAAAGTATTTTCCCCCCATTGTTCAGATAGTACTTTCCACAAATCATCTTTATTCTTCATTTCTGATTGTCCATTCATAAAGTTTGACTGACTTATCTGATTGTTTTGTTGAGCTGCATCTAGTGGAAGCACGATGCAATCCCAGCCACTGTGGAAGCTTCTATTCTTTGCGCCCTATAATGCGGTGCGCCTTGTATATGAGAACACTTTTAATATAGGCCATTCATTGAAGGTACTTATCTGATTTTTTTTTTGTTGCCATCCCCTTTTGCGCAGCTGCATCTAGTGGATGCGAAAGCAACCGCAGCCACTACTGCAGCTTCTATTCTATGCACCTAATAGTGCGGTGCACCTTATATAAGAAAATACTTGTAAAATAGGCTGCTGATCGAAGGTGCGCCTTATAAAATACAGTAGCGATACTGAATTTGATGTTTTGGCGTCCACACAGCGAATTCCCCTGTGAACACTATTAATGATGTCAGACGAGTTTAAAATTCTATTTGAAGGCAGCCTGCGAGTGATAACATTCTGATGAGAGATTTCTTATCAAAAAAAAAAAATGCAAAGACGATTTCCACCGAGAAAATAGGTCAGTGCGGCAGACACTCGTCGCCGCACGAAATCAAAACGAGTCTTATGCAAAGTCGCCGAAGATTGCTCACGGCTGCAGTAAACATCTGACAAGGCCGGCGCAAAAAATGTAGACAATAGTAAATTGCGAGTGTATGTTGTTTTGCAGCAGCAGCTTTGTTGATGCCAGGTCGTCTTGAGCCCAAAGTGGGAGCGACGCCCATTGGCAAGCTTTTTGCTAATAATTTGACGACAGGGCGCCTCGGGGCCCTTTAACGGCAGCTGACAAGTCAACACATCTCGCACGCTTTCATTTCCGTGCGCTAAAGCCGCCGCTTCGACACTCAAAGCTCGGCCGGGTTGGAACGACGCCCGCGGGGACGCGAACTTCTCATCGGCTCCTACGTCGTCTAACCAGCGGTTCCCATTCTCCCCTTTCAGAAATACGTTTACGGAGCCCATCCGAGGAAATGAAGATAGGGGTCATTAAATAAGCATCCTTGTTGACATGATTTCACGCTTGAAACACTTCATAAAACTTCCCGTTATGAAGAGCTCCGTATTCATCTCCACGTCTGTTTTTTTCTTTTTTAGAAAGGCTGTCTGCCCAGCAGATCATTTTTTTCCTATTTTTTAAAATCTATAACCAAATGCTTAAATTGTCATCATTAACATAAACATGCTTCATGAACAGGAAAGCCATTCATCTGATGATGATGTCAAATTAGGGAAGTTCCATACCAGTTTTTTTCGAGTACTTTTGAGAGACAAATTTTCCACAAAAAAACTATTACAGATCGCTGTATATACACTTGGTATCAATACTACTTTTTTTCCAAAACTATGAACAAATTAATCGGAACCTGAAGCAATTTATTGTTTCATTGTGAAACAAGAGAAACAAATTTACACAGATTTTCATTGTCAATTAGACGAGCTTTAGACCAGTTATCAATAAAGCTGATTATCCGCACCAAATATTTGTCATTTTGACAAATCTCTGAATCCGCCTTTTAACATTTTGCAAATATGAAAAGTGAGCTGTTCAATAAAAATATAGACTTTTCAGAGCTGGAGTTTATACAATACAAACGCACAGCCACATTTTTTAATATACACACTGAATTTAGTTTTCTTATTTTTATGTCAATATTATTCTTTTACTGTAAATGAAAATCAGCTCTAAATATCAGTTATGGGTCTCCTTGACATCTAATAAATTGACATGGATCTATTGCTACTTGAGCTACAAATACAAATATATGTCCAAAGTTGAATAAATTTTCATCCAAAAATGCTGGTTAAGTGGTTGAAAAACATATATATTTATGTATCATTGAAAAACATTTGCAAGGCACTGTGTAAAAGCAATGAAAAAAAATTCCAATTCCCAACTTTATCACCAATATGATCATATTTACCGTATATGTAAACACCAGAGGAAAAAAAAGCAAATTTTTTTTTGTCACCTTGCTGTCGGCGCAGATGAGGTCGGCCGTCTTGGCGGTGGCGTCCAGGTCGGTCACGCCTCTGTTGACGTTGAGCTCCTCGCCCGGCGGCGGTTGGTTGCTCTCGTCGGCGTCGATGTCCGTCTCCTGGGCGACCGCCGCCGTCTTGGATTCTTCGCCCGAGCCCGCTAAAAGACACGTACACACAGACGGGTGAGCACGCACCCCTGCACGCACACATGGAGGGCATGGGCATGGCCACAGGCGCACATGGATGCACATGAAAAACTCCGTTAGAATGCAACATAATTACTAGAATGATTTCATTGTTATCTTATTACTTTTTTCAAACTGTACAAGCGCAACATCACTATTAATCACAAAACATTAACATTACTATCGATCATTAAACAATTCATGTACAGTGGTACTCCTACTTACGAAATTAATTTGTTCCGGAACTAACTTCATAACGCGTGTAAAGAATTAAAAAAAAAAAAACGCACTTAAACCCTTTAAGATATTCATATGAATTGTAGCAGTTGACAATATGAATGCAGTTCCCTTGTTTGCCTTGAGGTGGTGCTGGTGGCGAGTGCAGAGAGACACCTTTGCAAGACACTTAATTTGTACATTTTTCTTTAACAGTTCCAGTGAACAAAAGGCAGTTTAAAAGTTTTAAATCAAAACGACACACTTTGATGTTGACACCCTGATACGATTGCGGTTGCTACCGATCACTTTTGAACACACCAGGCTGAGTTAATTGTGTTTTCTGCGGGTCTGATATCATTTTGTCTCGTCGGAAAAAAAAAAATTGAGGCAGAAATCGGAAGTCGGAAATCTGAACTATTTATACTGGACCTTTTATTTTTCAATCTTACATATTGACAATATTCGTTTTCATGTTCTGTTCGTTTTATTCAAGTTCTTTCAGAGATCGCCCGTCATGCAACTGTCACTAATGAGATTAATTTTGCTGTGCTTTTTGATTCTTTTTGAACCAGTGACAACATTTCTTATCAACACGCTGCAAAACCTACGACTCAGAGCCAAACATATGTTACTCTACTGTGTGACCCAATTTCCTGTTATTTTCACAACCGCTTTGGACGAGAATTCTCGTCCGTGGCACCGAAAGTCAAGTTAAGAAGTCGGAATGAGGGCGTAAGCAACTTTCCACCGGTTAGGAACGTTAAAGAACCCGTACTTTTGAAATGTATAGATTATATTTGTGCTTACCAGAAATGGAGCCGTTGGCGTTCTTTTCAGCGTGTCCGTCTGCGTTGTGCTGCAGGTTCTTCAGACTGAGTTTGTGACACACCTCAAAGGCCTGACCCACCGTGCGCACGATGCGCATGGCCTGACTCTGTTGACGAAACGCTGAGTCACTGGCAAATCAAATCGGAATTTTCGTGCATGTGTATGTGGGTACCTGAATTTTTTTTAACGTGAAAAGTATTTATAGTTTACATACTTAAGAGAAATATTACTGCAGTACACATATATACATAAATCTTAAATTATTCAACCTTATACAGTCACTGTACTCTTCCCATCCCTTTGGCTATCGTCTCACGGAGAGCCGCGGTTATATTAGGAAGTCCAATTCGAATCAAGCCTCTAACTGACCAAACATGATAAAAATCCGAGTTTACACTTGAAATTCAAATTTATTACAAAAGAAATCTAGGTAGGAGATTGAAAACGCTCCGGTGCAGGGCTGGTCTTTCCTGGTCTCTCCTCGTGTCTACCTAACATTGTCAGTGATCATTGATCAATGAGGGCAGGAGTTGTAATCTATTCCTGCTTGAGAGTTGTATCTACTCCAGGCTAGGTAACATATCACTTTGGACTCTCACGTTGTTGGGATGTCATTAGCACTTTAGCAATGACATCACACAGGAAGCACTTTGCATGACCCCAAACTAAACTTAAGTAAACTTACATGCTCAAGATGATAAAATATATATATATTATTGCTCCTGTGGACTCGTAAATGATTCCTGGATGACTAGAAATGTAAAAAAATAACATAAATTAAACATCCTGGTGTCTCTCTCTGTCTTTGTGCTCATCAAGAACAGACCAGCACTAGCTCAAGGCAAAAAAGTGAACTGCATTCATATTGTCAGAACCTCTCGGTTTTAGTCATATTCCTGTGTTTGAACAAGGACCGACTCGGTCGTTGGTTCAGTCTACTCGCTTCTTTGATTGATAATAATGCCGTAACAACCTAAGCCAACACAACTCGCTGTTAGCTGTAACAGGCACTGGCCCCTAATAGCCAACTGACATCCGTCCTCTTGCTCGTTCCGTTATGGTAATTATTTTCACGCCTTTATTTTTTGGGGGAAAAAACACGCGTCTCATATTTGGGGCATTACGGTAGATTGTGTTTGATAATAGCTGTAATTTTAATACTATGATATATTTGCTCAAGGTTATCACATTGTGAGATTTGAATACTGGCCCATGCCTGTAGAGGAAAAATCTCAAGTATATACAATAAAAAATTGTCTAGTTTAGATAGAGTTCCAATCGTACAGTAAATTTGATAAGAAGTTTCTCACCTTCTTTTTGGACTTGAAAACGTTACAGCGGAACACATTGCTCTGGCCGTCTCGCGCAATGTAACTGAAGATTTTCAAATCCTGCGAGTCATGAGACACATAGAAGATTCTGAAAGACACGGAAAGGACCGCCATTAAAACACACAAGTAGCAAAACCACCACCAGTCATTTTGACTTTGCTGCGCCTATTCATTTGAAATTCTACATCGATTCTGAAAGTGAAGGAATCCAATTTTTTTTGCACTCATTTTGAGCTGTTCTTGAACTGTTTGAATTTCCGAACCTTGTCCAAAAGACAAATAATGAATCAGCTGCCTTAAAATGTGTTTTTTGTTTTTTTTCCAAACAAATATAGCTAGAAAGTATGCACTCAAAAAAAAGGGGTTTAATGTGAAAAAAGAACTAAAATCCAAGGATGAAGAGCAGACAGCGAGGAATTGGCAAAAATACAAAAACCTGGACAGTAAAACTTGGAAGGCAACAGTTGGGAAAAAGACAATAACCCGACAACAACTGAAAGCAAACAGGGAACTAAATATACTCAACACTAATGAGTTTTTTTTTTCCAAATCAAATATTTCAGTTACCATTTATAGGACGCACTCATACTAGTCATGCTATTGGAAACTTATAGAGAATAAACAAACCTTGAAGCAGAATACTTAATTATCTCTGCTGTCATTTCTCATAATAATCCTCATGACTGAAAGCGCAAACAAAACAAAGTTGTTCAAGGATAAAGGCCCGCAACGTGAATATTATTTGAAAATGAATGTGAATGCATGTTTTTTTTTCATCACCGAGCAGGTCAAGCCAGCCAGCCGTCATTACTTTTCCGTCAAAAGGACTCGGCGGAGTTATTTAAAGCTGACATTAAAATCTCAGACACTTCAATAATGCGAAATATTTCAGCACGACTGAATGCCCTTGCCACTTTTATTACATACAAAGTAAAAACAACGGAGAACTTTGTCGTTGTGTTTGGAAACTGACGAGCCATCACACAAATCGGATTGAGTAGCAGAGTTATCGTGTTATCGTAGAGAAGAAGTGTTTGTGCTTTTTTTTTTAGACCTTCCTTGAGCTAAACACTTACAAACTTTTGAAAGAAATGTAAATATCTTATTTTGCGGACTATGAGCCGGACCGGAGTATAAGATGAACAAAACTGTTAACAGAAAATCCAATTTTGTCACGTATAAGACGCATCGAGCTATAGGCTGCAGGCTGTCACATCAGATATTTAAGCAGAAAGATGGTACATGGACAATTTTTTCCATTTTTGTTTTTATTTAAAACTTTCCTTTCAACACAGACTGAACATGCCTGCATGTTTACAAATGAGAAACATCAGACACACTCAGACTGTTAGAATACTGCACCAACACAAAAGTAACATCCCTGTTTGCATTTACTCGTGCAGAGTGCCCACCAGTGACGAGTAAAATAGCAGTTTAAACTCAAAACTACTGTCATTTCTCAAAGAAAGGACGCGCCATTATTAGGGGGTCAAATTCTGGTATTTTCTATCTTTCCGTTACCCTGGATAGCACTGTATAGTTTGCAAAAAATATGCAAAACAGAATTAATATCATCTTTTGTAAACACTTTATATTTTCTTGTGTTCATAAACGTATATTCGTTGCGTGTTGAATGTGTTTCAGATTTCCCACATTGTGAGAAGTCAGTGAACGCCTCGACAGTGTAATGTTGAATGCCCTGCAAACAATTGTTTTTCCTCGCGATTAGAGTATTACAGTAAGACTCCGTAAGCGTCTTCTTCTGTCTCCCTTTGTTTGCCGGAAAATTGCTCTTTGGCGGCTAGTAAACAAAACAGCATTTGACTATCAGCCACAGGGTTCAAAACATGAGAAAAAAGTAGTGTCTTATAATTCGAAATTTACGGTAAACACCTTGGATTAAACGCCCCTGGACTCTTAAAGAAAAATATTGATAAAAATATGTGGTCGGGATGGAAGGAGTTAATATGGTTTGCCCCACTTAATGTTTCCTCAAGCAGCAGGCACCAATTAGGGTGAATTTTTGGAGCGATCAAGTGGCGGGGAGCAGTAGAACATAAGCATTGATCAATGCCGCAAATAAAAGTTTCAGTGAGACTTTCAGCGGAGCAATAAATGTACCTCTGCGCCCGATACACAATTACAGGCCCCGGCTCATAATAACGTGAGCCAAATGTTTATGTCTTGCTTCACAGCTGCTGTGTAAATAAGAAAGCTTCTCGCTGGGACTACAAAATAAAAAAAAAAAAAAGATCAAAGACGACCACAAACATAACAAACTGATTTCAAAACAGTGCCGGCCACCCGGCCGGCTTGAATTATGAGTGGATACCAGCCCACTTTCCGTTTGACACTTTCCATCTCAGGGATTTTCATGGACGTCGCCTGAACTTAATCCCGGGCGTGGAATCGCTCGGAAAGGTCAAATAGTCCGAAAAAGGTTCAAACGGAAAAGATCGTTTTGCCAGCTTACCTGTAAATGGGATCCTGCATCACCATCATTTTATTTTCATCCCACATCCATTCCTTCTTCTGTAATAAAAATAGAGAAAGCGTCGGAAAGGCAACATCGCAATTCACGCGCATACAAACATCTCAAACAGACGCAAATTATTATAATTATTACGGTAAAATTTGCATATCCTTCGTCATTTGTGATGATATTTTCCGGTTGGCGGGCAAGAAAAAAAATGATCGCTCTTCTGCAGTTTCAGAACAAAATATGCTCAGAGATACAAATGTAGTTAGAATTAACTCATCGGATGCCAAAGACGTATTTTTACATTTTTGTTTTGTTCTGTTTAGTTTTTCTAAATCCTTAGATTCAATCCCAGGTATTTATTTACTTTTTTGAAGTGTTTTGCTAAAAAATGTCTGGTACTAACTGAATTAAGAACAAAAGTAATGAAAATTTCAACAGGGTGTTATAAAATTTCAATCGTTAGCATAATGCGGTAAAAAAATTGAAGTATTTACATGATCATTGAGTTATTTGATTTTATCGGCCCCCAAAAATGAAAACTGGCGGTTTTATAAGGCGCAGCGTCAGCTTCGGGGGAAATTCGCGGCTTTCGGGAATTTGGAGACGCCGATTCAACATGCATGCATGACGCTGGGTCCAGTGACATTCAGCGCCGCGTTGCTATTAAAACGAAATCCTCCCAAATATTGACATAGCGCGGGTGTGTGAGCCGCGCGGCGCGGCGCACTCATCTTTTCTCTTTTGTCAGCCTGCCCCCGCAGGACTTTAATGTCACAATAAAATGTCAAGCGCGGAATTATTTCTATTGATTCCTATCTACTTGAAGCTTTGTTGACTCCATATTTCCACGGACGCTATCTTTAGTCCGTCATTGTACTCGGACTTGGAGATGAGTTTGGGGCTGCCGCCTGACATTTTAGAGGGCGGGCGGACACGGGTCGCATTTCGGGCGCATAATTACTCTGATACTGAGATTTGGAAAACAATCGAGTACTTTGACCCGGCTCAGGTTATATTCAACGGATCTTCTGGATCAGTGAGGCGAAAATTAGATACAAGAGTGGTTCTCAATGTTTTTATCAATGAAAACCAGTGCAAAACACTTGATGTGCTCCAATCGTTCCAATCAGCTGTATACAAGTAAAATTGGTATCGATGTTTAATACACGTAAATCCGAACCATAGTCGCCAATCCCCCGAATATAAGACGCAGCTGTCTATAAGACTTAATTTTAGGAGGTCAAATACTGCTATTTTCTATGTTACCGTCTATAAGACGCACCAACATTTTGCGACAATGTAAAAACGAAATCAAAACAAAACAATTAATTTGCTCTTAATTTGAAAAGAAAAATATCGTGTTCTGTCCGAAACTTGAACTCATTCAATCCCAAAGACATATTTACGTGTCTTTAAAGAGTCTCGACATTCAATCCCAGGCACTAATTTACAGATTTTTCTTTTTTAAATATTAGCGTAAAAGAGGGTTTAAAAATAACTGGAGTTTCTTCATTCAACGCCAGCCATTTTCAAACCGATGATATAAGTAGCAAAGTGCTTTGAATTGAATGTCTGAGTCTCTTGTAAAATCCGTTAAAATACCTCTTTGGGATTGAATGGGTTAAGAAGCAATACATTTGATTTGCTGACACCCCTAAGTGCCTCCGCGTATCCCCAAACAGAATTGATTATTAATGCATATAGAAAAATTGAACAAACAGCGAAGGCGGAGAAGAGTTGAGACTGAACACACGGCAGCTGTGTAAAAGGAATCCACGCCGCGTTTACAAAAAGATAATGAAAAATGTCACTCACTTTTTTCTTCTTTCGTAAGGAGACCTTCACACCGTCCACAGACACCATGATGCTGACCTTTTTCTTTTTGATGTTTTTCACCTTGAACTCATACTGCAAAGAGAACATACACCCGGATTGATTCTCACGGCATCTTCAACAAAGAAGGCAATCTTCGCATCAATTTGGGCATATTATTGTAAATGACAACATTCTTACAAAGAAAGTGACCCCCCCCCCACCCCTTCAGTTCGTCGATTTCTATGTACGCCCTAATATAGCCGCAGTAACCATAAACAATCCTTTTTTTGTATTTTTTGCGTATTTTATTTCCTTTCTCCTATTATTTAACATTACATTATCCTTATTAACATTATTGTATATTCATTAAATAACTAATAGACTGGTTATCTGCACCAAGACTCCGGTGAAAGAGTACGCAAGTCATCACGTTGAACTTCACATTTATTTTGGCTCATGTGTGTTGTAGCATGTAGTATCTGTTGAATAATAAATCAACAACAATGTTAAAGTCGGTCAACTAACATATAAACACTTAATCTATGAATTTACTGTATTTTTAGCCGACATTAGCGGGTTAGCAACAACTAACAACAACTACTAACTATAAAGTGCAACCTCTACACAAACGAACACATATACAGAATAAACTTACTAAACATAGGGCAGTAGCGTGCGTTATCAACATAAATGATAATAAAGTATAAATATGAGCTTATGTTGTCATTCACTACGTCACCGTAACGAGCCGAATGACGCACTGAGAACGTAAAACAGGAAATGGAAATGCAATGTGACCCAACAAACTAAAAGCATGCATTTCAAAATCAGATAAAAAAACGTCACGAACTCTAACGCTTGAAGAATTCTTAACATAGTTATTATCTAATATTACTTAGTTATTTGATGAATACAGTAATGTATAATGTACTTTTCTGCTTTTTTCAATTTTTTTCCATTTTTGCACATTTTTTAAATTATTTTTTATTTTGAAATATTTTTAATTTTTCCTGGAAAAACCCACGAAGTACCGAGACCGCGATATCTGAGATTGCGAAGTAGGAGGGATCGCTGTACATCTGACAGGGCCACATTTCAAGTGTAGCCACACCGCCCTTCCTCACTACAAAATGTAATACCAACAGCGGCCAGAGGCGGCGCCAAAAACAAAGAAAGAGGTGCAATGACATGGGGGGGCTGTTTTTAGCACTTTTGAAACTACTTATTGAAACACATTTTAACATCAGGGCGGATATAATCCTGCCAGTCAATATTGTTTCCTCCCCATTGGCAGTTCCACACTTGAATAGGTCGCATAAATGTCGCGAAAAAGTTGAAATCATCCATCACGAACTCCCTTTTTTACACCGTAGAAGCCAAGCATCGGAAAAGGGCTGTGTAGAGCTTTTCTACGCAAGGTAAACAGTTGGAGCGAGCGGCCCGTCTGCACAGCTCACTGTCAGCCGTTTCCACTCCAAAGAGCAAAAATCACGGCACGCTGAACGCAGGGGGGCGGAACCGCACACGCTAACAAAGAAAAATGGAAGCGAAAAAGGAATTTCACTCAAGAGCGGGGCGGCAAGAAAAGGGATCGCTGACAAGGGAGCCCGAATCTGCCGTCCGACTGTCATCGCGCATTTTTAGCCTTGCCGTGAAAAATCAGAGCGGATATATCGACAGTGGCACCGCTAATGCAGTTTTTGGGAGCCTTTGGTTGACTGTGTGTATAAAAGGCTTCAAAGACTTCGAGTCCCCTCAGATGTGTGCGGCCAGATTTATAGCGGAGTTTGAAAAGGAAAAATAAAAACAAGATGGAAAGGAATATTTATGGGACATACGTAACCGCACTGTTGCAAGGCAAAATTCCGCCAATGGCGAGCGCGTATAAGCAACTAACCAATAAGAAGAGAGCTCTTTTCTATGTACGTTTATCATCCCCAATTAAAGCCTCCTCTAATTTTACTTTTTCTTTTTTTTTTTTGACTTGGCTTATTAGTCCGGTAAAAATGATGGCTCACTTATAAACCTTTTTGAATGAAAGAACTGCCAAACTTTCACTTTTGCTATTTGCTTATATTTGAAACAAAATGCATTACTATGGTTCAACTATAAATCTTTTTTTTTTTTTTTTTTTTTGGCAGGGCAGTTTTGTGGGGCATTGTCAGTAATTTTCCCATTTTATGGAGCAATGTTTTTTTTTGTTTTTGTTTGGGCAGGATTATCCTAGGGCCCCGAAGCAACGAGTTTTATTTGACAATAATAAGACATTATTAACAATTATTATTATTATTATTGATAAGATTATTATTATTATTACCGTTAGGAATGTGTAACGCATCAATGGCCTTTTATTCTGTATCATTTTGAATTTCCAACGGCATTTGAATGCACCATACAGCTGGTCCCAAATATATATATATATATATATATATATATATATATATATATATATATATATATATATACAGTCTCTGCAAACAAGCCATTTTACTTCCTGGTTAGGAATAGCGGTGCCATAAAACTCATACTTAATAAGAAATTAAATCGGCAATGTGCCAAATGTATCTTATATGCACATACCCTACAGAAAGTATTGAAATCTCATGTTACGGCCCCTTTAATGAAACCGAGAGCATGTGTTTACATGAGCCACAAAGTCTAAAATTGACATTGTACACAGCGATGCGAAAGCTTAGTTCCAGCCTTGCTGTACAAGACTCTATTGCAAAGAAATACAAGCATGAAACCGCTTATGAGATAAAAGAAAGGAAAATTCTGGAATCATCAGTATTTTTTTTTTTCCTGGCAAAGACAAAGTCATTATCATCCATTAGAGTTGTGCTCAATGACACTGGCAATGATTTAGCCTGTTGTGTAATGGACTATCATAATTTTTCAGCATTATGCTTTGCAAGCTCCCGGTGGGCAGTTGTTAAATGTGAAGATCAAAACAACTCTAATATACCTGTATAACCAAATGTAATTCAATTTATGCTCATGTGGACCACTTTAAAGTGAAATGTACGGTGGCCCTGAAGTGCAAATCACACAAATAAAAAAATTAAACAATTAAAAAAAAACGTACATGATCGCCAAACAAAAAAAACACCCTACAAGAGTAAAGAAGCAAACAAAAATAATGACGCAAACAAGAAATACGACACACGCGAGAAAAAAGAAGCAAACAAGTAAAAGACCACACGTAAGAAAAAAGAAGCAAACAAGAAAAACAACACACGCAAGAAAAAAGAAGCAAACAAGAAAAACGACACATGCAAGAAAAAAGAAGCAAACAAGTAAAAGAACACACGTAAGAAAAAAGCAAATAACAGAAAGGACACACACTAGAAAAAAGAAGCAAACAAGTAAAAGAACACATATAAGAAAAGAAGCAAACAAGTAAAAGAACACGCATAAGAAAAAAGAAGCAAACAAGAGAGAGGACACACACAAGAAAAAAGAAGCAAACAAGTAAAAGAACACACACAAGAAAAAAGAAGCAAACAAGTAAAAGAACACACAAGAAAAAAGAAGCAAACAAGAGAAAGGATACACGCAAGAAAAGAGAAGTAAACAAATGAACAAACAAACGAAGGGAAAAAAAATTAACAGACAAAAAAAATGTGCCGCTGTGGGACGCCGTGTTCCTAAGGCAAAAACTTGAAGATGTCTGCTGCCCCGTCAACAATACTTCTACAGTAGAGCGTGTGTGTCCTTTTCCTTGTTTGCGTCGTTTTTCTCATTTGCGTCTATTTTTCTTGCCTGCGTTCTTTTTCTTCTTTGCTTCTTTTTTCCTGTGTGCTTCTACCTTGTAAGGTTTTTTTTTTTTTGCAATTACCTTTTTTGTTTGCGTGATTTGCACTTTGGGTCACCATAGAAACTAGATATACTGTATAAAGCAAATCATGTCGAAAATACGGTACTTATTCTTTTTTTTTTCTCCCATTAGCAAAAGCCCATTCTCTCACTTTATTTCTTACATTTCTGAGCATGATCATTATCTGGGAATGGCATTCCGAGTAGCTCTCCATTACCCCTAAGAGGATAGTCTGTCAAACTAATGCAGAGTTTAGCAGTATGGATGATGTATGAAGTGAGGTAATACTTTAACCTCTTACCAATAGCTCATTATGAAAAGTAAGTCTCTTGTTGCTCCTTCAGACTGTAGATGAGATCAGACAAAAGGTAATTGACAAAAAGAAATCGCTTGTTCATATGCACTTCATTCATTCTGGGTCACTTCAGTTTGGATGGAGAATATTAGAAATGTTGGTGAGCGCATCCATCTGGTGAATTTCTTTTTTTGAAATGTAAGAACCTTGTGAAGGAGACCAAGTAATAGATTAACTTGGATGTAGTTTGGAAGTGGGTCAGAGTAATTTGAGTATTGAGCTTTGAAAAGAAAAAAATGCTTTAGCCAGCTAAAGTGACTGTTGTGGCTTTCACCTTATATCATTTTATGAAAAAAAAAAAAACGGGAAATTTCTGTAAAATTTTCCTAGTTTCTACAGAGAAAATAGTCTACTCCTAGCCTGCTATACTGTTGAAATTACCAAAATTTTCAGACTATAAACCGGAACTTTTTTCTCATGCTGTGAGCCTTGCGGCCCCAATCCAGTGTTTTTTTTGTTTGTTTGTTTATTTTTTTATTTTTGCTCACCAACAGGAGACAATCTACTGACAAAGCAAAAGTGTTCATCTGTTCAGGGTGTCAAATTATGGAAATGAATTGAAAAGATGGGAATCGATGGTGGTTCTTATAAAGGGTTTTAAAAATGTAGTATTAAAAACATAAATATATATGTCCACTAAAATAATCAATCAATAAAACAAAGGGAGACAGAAGAAGACGCTATGGAAATATCGATATTGATTTTTAACTCTGAAGTATTCTATCAGTATTATGTTGAAAATATCCATCCATCCATCCTGTCTAAATACATTGCTGTAAGCAGGCAATAAAAATAAAAAGTCAAGTTAAAATGGGAAAAAAAATGCCTGTCTACAATCTTTTTGCATAATTATCTGAAATGACGACCTGTCCGCGACAATGTAATTGCTCATATACCAGTGCGGTATCTCATCCGAAAAATACGGTTGCCAAAAAAAATGTCATTATTGACTGAAAATGTTTTATTGTCTTCTGTGTTCAAAATTATTCCTTAACCAAGCAAGCATATGGAAACACCAAAACATTCCCAATAGCCGTAGCTCTACTTGTATTCCACGCTGTTTGTTTTAGTTCCAAGTTCAGCTATTTAAGCGCTGGCGAGGGTCTCGCTGGTGGTACCGTTGCCTCAAACTGTCAAATTTCTCCGATCGTTTCTCCCTGTATTTCTAAATAGAAAACAATATGACGTAACTTTGCACAAAAAGCCTTTCCAATTGAGAATTGCAATGTGTCAAGTGCTGACGAGAAATTTCACAACACGGCGCCTTGAGACCAGTCCAGCACAGTTCATTGATTCACAAGTGACTACTTGGATTAGCTGATTGGTCTGTTGCGCAACGTGAAAAGAAGGTCTTGCCCGCTGGCACAAACATGTTTATTTAGGAGCAAGTCAAGAGCTCGCTCGGTGGAGAAAAACCAAGACGGCATACACTGTATAGTATAGTTGTGATATTTAGGTATGAAATAAGTACTTCAGTACTTTGGAGGGAAAAAAAAGGCATGTTGTCTGAATAAATGCGTTTTCTAATTGTGAAGCTCAAAGTATTCAAGACAGGCAAAGGGGTGGATGAGCCAAAAAAAGGTTAAATTAATGTAGCGCAAATCAGTGAAATTAACGTAGCTTGTTAACACAACGTTAGCCTTGCTAACGACGGCCTAGCTTCGTTAATCATGACTACCATCCCATTTGTGGCTCGTTTAGTACGATAGTGATAACTATGCCTATGTTTTAAATCTTTTCGATTCTATTTAACCTCTGGGAGGATTTTTCACTAAACTGGCCTTATTATCAGCAGCTTGGGCTGACTTTGAAAGGGTCATAACATCGTCAAATAGAAATATATTTTTACTTTCTTCCCCTCAAAATGTTTAGTGGCATCAGCCCTATCCACACATATGTATATTTACATATACGTCTTCCAAGGCAGTTTCATTTCGAATCATTTTAATTTTCTGAGAAAGATAAACATTATCAGCTATTCAATGCTGCAGATTTCACAGACAGGAATATGAAATAAAAGCTTTGCTTCAACATTCAGTTCATGGATCCAAGCCTTTTGTCAACCACAAATCCCACAACGCACAGCAAGAACTTTGCATTAGTGGAGTCAGGCTAAACCCCTCAATGAAGTCATTGAAAGGCTTGCAAATGTCATAAATTGTCCGCTAGCGCCCCTCTGTGGTTTTGGGGTCTCAACACAATTTTTTTCACTGCACCCTGTTTGTGAGTTGCCATTGAAAGAATTCACGCAAGGATCGGGGGAAATTCAATATGTCCAATGTTAATTTTGAATGGCAGTAAATGAACCTGACATGGGCTAAATTTGACAATTTTGGCTAAAATTGTCTTTCATTGCCAACCCAGCAAAAATGGATCCTTGACGTCTTTAGCCGTCATTGGCAGTGAATGAGTTGTTAAATATTAGCTCTAAACCATTACCCAGTTACTAAAATGAGTGATTAATTTGATCATAAATGACTTTTTGATTCTTTTTGACAGCTCAAAAATAAATCAATCGAAATAGAAATTCCTGTAGCAGTTCGACGCAGGTCCCCCGACACATTTTCGGGAGTCGGTTGTTAACAAAATTTACTTGGTTATGCAATTTCACACTTGATGGGTGGGCAGGCTCTCTGGAGACCCAACTACCACCATGCAGAAATTATAATTTAATAGTCTCCTTTTAAGCTTTGCGAGTTCAGATATGACAAACGTCACTGTTCAAATTCTTTATCAGAGGGACAAAAAAAAAAAAACCATTCAAGTTTCCCCATTGTGCTAGCATATATCAAAGCTTCCTGATTTTACTGGAGCTTTTATAAATATTTCAGCATCGCGTTACAATGTGAAACACTTACGGCCTTCCATCAAATTCTGAAGGCATAAAAGCAATAGGAGGTCTTCATGAATTGACTGCAACTGTATTAACCGAGACACTTAGGAGTAAGCGTTGCAATAAATATGACTTAAGGAACAATAAAAACAATAGCGAGAGATTAAAAGTAAAGATGTTGAAAGTAAATGTGTGTCACTTCCTCAGCCAATTGCGGAGAGAGAAATGAAGAGAGGTTACCCAAAGTCAATACTTCAACGATCTGACTTACAGTAGCTACGAAAATGAATGTTTCCAATATTAAAGGCGGCGAAATCTCATATGCTTGCATCTGCCGCAGCGTCCCTATCACTTAGAACGCAATTCCGGTAACCGAGGATTGTTAGAATACTGCACAAACACAACAGTAAAATGCCTCTTTGCACAGCTACCAGAAGTTAAAAATCGAGCGGAGATTGCCCCTTGGTGGCAACTAAAAAAATGGATTGGATCATAATTATATTCTTTTAAACTCTTGATTGGTCTTGGCATTGATCTAAACATTATTTTAATGTAATCAAGATGTTTTTTTCACCCATTTTGCAGATATGCTTTCCACAAATCATCTGTATTCTTAATTTCTGATTGTCTATCAATCTGATTGTTTTGTTGAGATTCTCATTAGCTCCATCTAGTGGATGCCTAATGCAAGCCCAACCACGACTGTAGCTTCTATTCTATGCACCTTATAATACTGTGCATCCTATATATGAAAACAGCTTAAAAATAGGCCATTCATTGAAGCTGCGCTTTATAGAGTAATCCGGAGCGCATCGTAGTGCAGAAAATACAGTAAAAGGTAAAGTTGTTTATATTCATGCGATTCGATTTGTAATCTTGAACAAATAACGAATGCGTAAAGCCGAAGAAGAAGGTAGAAGCTTGAGTAGTGGATGTGCATAATGCGGGGTCACACGGGCCAGCCGTTTTGTCCGACCGGTCTGAAATGGGCAGTGGCCGGAAGCTAATCCCTCATTGGGACAAATTATCTTGAGTCCCTGCTGAGATGGCGGATTAGCAGCTCATAGGGGCGCAGCCACCAGAACGTACCGCAGTCTTACTTCTGTGACAGTCCTGGACCACGGGACGTACTGTATGGATTTTGAAGAAACACTTTTGGCCACAGGCAAACCAAATATCACTTTTGTCAGTCAGCAAGCTTACGATTTTAACTGGATTTCACGATATAGTTGATTTAAAGCTTATTTTCCACAAATTGATTAATTTTGACATCTGTAAAGTGAAACATGAAGAATTAGTAGAACGCTGTCGTGTATGACGTCAACGCGCTCTTGAGTCACAGGTCAAATCAGCGGCAGATGTATTGTTCTTCCATTTCCCCCCCATGAAGTTCCCCTTCCTGAAATAACACAAACACTGGCGCACACACACACACACGCACACACACACACAGAACGGAAAGTGCCCTTGGTTTTAAAATAAGGAAGAAGCTCGCATGCTAATGTTGACGGCATACAAATTCTGTATAAAACACAAACATCAGCTACACTATGTCTCTTCACCCAAAACAGAATATTCCATAGTATACAAATAAAGCACCAAGTTGGAAGGATGGCTTATCTACATGTCCTATAAGCAAAGTATTTAAATGTGCCACAAATAGCCACATTTTTAGATTACTGTAAATTTCTGACTATAAAACCGCAACTTATTAAGCACCAAAGTAAAAAAAAAAAAAAAAAAAAAAAAAAAAATTCTTTGTTGTCATGTATAGGCTGCACCGGACTATAAGCCGCAGGTTGTAACATCAGATATTTATGCACAAAGGTGTTTTTTACATTTTTGTTTTCATGCAAAACTTTTTTTTTTCCATCAAAATGCCCGACTACAACATCATTGAACATACCTGCATGGTTAGACCT
The DNA here is from genome assembly GCF_059441005.1 of Hippichthys cyanospilos. Taxonomy (NCBI): domain Eukaryota; kingdom Metazoa; phylum Chordata; class Actinopteri; order Syngnathiformes; family Syngnathidae; genus Hippichthys; species Hippichthys cyanospilos. The sequence continues at coordinate 5,723,097 of NC_142378.1, read as the reverse complement.
GAACAACAGATTTTAGTCAAAACACAGACACACTCAGACGGTTAGAATACTGCATCAACACAACAGTAAAATGCATAAACCAAAGCCTACCAGAAATAATTGGTGGAGATTGCTCCCAGGCGGCTGGTTTAAAAAAAAAAAAAAACTGCAGAAAGAAATCAGCAATATAACAGCTCACTCCACAAAGTTTTGCAATGTATAGCGAGTACAGCCAAGTGTGGCCTGGGTCTGAAGGCGCCCCTGGGGTGTTTTTCAAATGCAGAGCGAGAGAGTGGTCCTGATGCAATTTCATCTTGCAGCTGTGCAAGGCCACTTTGCATGACGAGCCTTAGCAGGACGAGCCAGAGCAAGCAGAAAAATCTTCCACTTTGACCTTGTTCTGTTTGAACAGCAACAGTATTTTGTCGGCCAAACGTCACAAACTACAACTCTCGCTGTGCCTTCGCGACACAAACCGGTATCCAATTTAAATTCAAATGCGAATTGACAAGATGTACACTGGGGATGAAATGAGCCGTTGCGGCGTAATTTCAGTACTTCGATTGAAATAAATTGATCAAGGCATCTTTTTTTGTGCCTCGGGTACCCGTTTATTTAGCGCGGAAGTCAAGCTCGCAACGAGTATTAATCCTCACGCCACCGACTTCAAAGTAAACCTTAGACCTTCCCAAATAACACATGATTAAGTGTGACGTATATATAACATACATGTATACAATCAGAAAACATCATAAATAAAAAATATAGAAAGGATTTATTTTCCTTTGATAGGCGCTAGTTATGCTCATATTCCCGAGTAAAGGTAGCCTAGTAGTGACGCATTGCACAGATGCACTAACGGCAACAGAAAATAAGTGCAATTACCTAAAAACACCTGCAGACGGAGACAAAACAACACAAATACAGCCAAGCCCCTGGGGTCATGACAGTTGTTTTTGTCGCAAAACCGGGAAAATACCATCAAGAGGGGATGAAAAAACTCAGTATTCCACGCCGCAACATGAAAATAACGTAATGACGCGTAGCACGGAGGCATTGACGGCAACAGATAATAAGTGCACTTACCTAAAAACGCCTGCAGATGGAGACAAAACAACACAAATACAGCCAAGCCCCTGGGGTCATGACAGTTGTTTTTGTCGCAAAACCGGGAAAATACCATCAAGAGGGGATAAAAAAACTCAGTATTCCACGTCGCAGCATGAAAATAATGTAAGCCAGAGACGCTGTAACCAGGGGCTCCACTGTACTGTTTTTTTTAAACTCCTACCAAGAACACACACACACACACACACACACACACACACACACACACACACAGCTACACAGCTGTAGTAGCAATCCCGGTTTAATGGAAGTGTCCACGAAGAGGAAAAGGCTCTACTCAAAGCATAACGGAAGGCAACGTAATTCCATCCCGGCAAAACACGCAAACACACACAGAGGACTGTATCGCTATCGCCCTATCGTGCAATTTCTTGAACTCTCTTTCATCCGCCCTGATCTAAAAGCCCGGGGAATAATTGGAGCGCTACTAGCAGTGCTATTGTGATAGTCGCCCGGGGAAGTGCATTTATTATGTATCTAAAAAGAATCTGACAGCCAGTGTGATTGCTGTGCGACTGAGAGAGAGAGTCACAGTTAGAATATGTAAATATAATGATGATGTCAGTCGTTTTACATTGTGCTATAGATGCTGCAAAACAAATTTACAGTACAGGAAGTCACATGATGGCCTCTTATTAACATCATCAGGAGGTACGCTACCTCGCATGATTTCCTTAATCCCGACCATCTCGAGCTGTTAATTACACTCATCCGAGGCAACTTCAAGCTACGTGAAAAAAAAATAAATCAGAGCAGGGATTCTCAAATGGCGCCATGCGTAGCCCTTGGGGTACATGAAGGCATTTCAGAGGCTACATGAGATTTTGAAAGGGTCTCTCGTGATATGAGCAAATATAATTTCATGCATTTTAATGCAGTGACCGGAACAGCGTAGTTGTTTCTTTCCAAAACAAGAGCAAATTAATTGGAACATGGAGAAAATTACTGTCTTCTTCCCAAAAATGTACCTTTATTTTGTTGTGTTTTAAACAGATCATGTCATTAGTGACACAAAACAGATGATGTTACACGATGGGTCTGAATAAAACATGCAAATAGCACTACAAATGTCGTTTTGAAGTGACAATATGTAAGATTCAGACTGTTTTTCATTAAAAATGAATAAATGGGATCATACATTTCAAAAACTTGAAAATAAATGTGTTCTTAACAGTATGTTTTAAATATAACCATAGGTCTAGTTATCAATAAATTAAATTACATGGGGGGGTGGCACTCCTCCGGCGGTCGCCATGTCTGTTATAGCTACGGACAGCCGGAGGAGGGCGTGTATTGCTGCCTTTACCGTAATGAACCAAAAGCTCCCATGGGCGCATGTAAAAAATTACAAATACTCTCTTGAAAAACCTTTTTCAATGGATTGAAAATAACAGTACATATATATTTTTTTTTACTTCTGCCTAATATGGCACAATGTGTCCTTTTTTTGCACTGAGCCTCTAGTGCAACCTGTTGAGCCTGGAAGGGGGCTCCTCCGACCTGCAGTCCGTTCTGAAGCTGTCTTATTTTCCCCAGAGGGGCTTTTTGATTTTTTTCCTTCCCTTTCAGAGAGCTTTTTTCAGGGGATGCTGTTGCGTATTTATGATGTTCTGTATGACTTCTTTTTCATCTGTGAAGTCCTGTGAGACTGTTTTGATTCAGGGCTATACAAAGAAGCTTGACCTGACTTTTCAAATTGAGAGCAAATAAATTGTAACATGAAGCACCATATTGCTAAATTGTGTTATAATGTCCTTTGGAAAACAGATGCCTTTGTCAAACATAAAGACACACCTCTACAAATTTAGTGCCAAAGTTGAATAAGTCCAACATGGATGACACAGGACTCTGTTGCAAGTCTTTTTGTTTTCACCTAAAAAAATGCCTAAAAATCACCTAAAAATATGGATACCTTGGGGGGCATTTTTGGAAAAATGTTGAGGATCACTAAGTTTGAAGATATCATTTATTTTTTTAACATATTTATGTTAAAAGTGACAGTGCGGTCCTCCATTTGTTCAGGAGCAAGACCTTAATCCCAAACCGTCCAATAGTCAAGCAAAGTCCTTGCAAAGTAAGCCAGTCACTGTCCAGGAAGTGGAGGCATTCTTTTTGAAAGCGCCTGCCAGATAAGAAACCTCTGTCACAGTTGGGCATTTTCCGCCATTTTTGAGCTCCAAGGTGACTTTAGCCGCCAGTCGATCCCGAGCGGGGCTTAACGTGGAAAGTGCGGAAATGCAAATCGGCACCGTCCAATAAGGCTCGGCCGAAGCTGCGCTCCGACGCTTCGTTTCATGAAAAACAAGATGGGAACATTACGTACAATACACAAGGCCCATTGTGAGATGCATTGACTGCGGGAATGAGATGGCTCCGCCGAAAGGAGTTAGGGGGTGCAGATTGTTGCAAAGGCGAGATAACGCGCACAGGACCGCGGCTGATTGATGGGGGTAGCTCCAAGGCCAAACTATGCAGGTCTGGATAGCTGCAAACTTGAAAATTTGAATTTTCTTTGTTTTTTTTACTTAGACGTGAAATACATAAAAAAAAATTAAAAATTGTCTTGATGGGAAATCTGGGAGGATGGCAAATTTTTCAGACCATCGCATTAGGTGAAAAACGCTTGTTTTAACGTTTTATATTTGAAATAGTCAAACTATGACAAAAAATAATCCTGTGGAAAAAATATTGGCATGGTGTGAAACTCAAGGCCGGGGGGTCAGATCCGGCCCGCGAAATGCTGATTTGACTTCAAGTTTCTGGCTAAAATGTTAAATTTGCAAGCTCATTCATTTGTGCTTTGTTTTGACTTGATTGTTTTTTTTGGCGCCCCTTCTGGCCACTGTTGATATCACATTTTGTAGTGAGGAAGGACGGCGCGGCTTCACTTGCGAGCGCTCACCGCCTGTGACCAAAAAAATCCCAAACCAGTCTGCGCTGATAAAAAGGTCGGGGACCCCTGCTAAACACAATAACATAGAAAATAGCAGAATTCGACCCCCAAATTAAGGGTGCGCCTTATAATTGGGGAAATACGGTAGATTTCAAAATAGACAGCTTTATTGTCCATATTTACAAGACGTTTTATGCTTTTTGTAGAGTCATTTTAATGCTCTTACCGCCGGTAAAGGGATCAACACAAGCCCTGGTGTGGGCGAGAAATTCTCCGAGGTGACAGCTCAGCAATAGTAAGCAAGCTAAATACAGAGGAGGACGCATGCATGCGACTGGGAAAACAATTGAATTTGGGCTTCCTGAGGTCGCGATGCGTAGACGGGAAGGGAAAAGGATACGAACGGGGCGGGGGAAAAAAAGATCCAAAGTAGGTAGAAGAACAAGAAGCAATCCCAGATGAAAAGGAAGAGGGGGAAGGGCCAAGGAAGCAGACGGCCGAGAGGAGGGGTGCAAAGACGGATTAGGGTGACACGACGGGGGGATAAAAACTAAATGATGAGAACGAGGCCGTTGCGGAGGACGTGAGTCACAAGTAAGCTGCCGACAAATCTCATTCGTTCCAATTATTTGTCATTTTCAACATCAAAGATATGAAAATTAGCTCAATTGTGAAATTGAGATTTTGCTAAATCACCACAGGTCCCCAACCGCCAGTCCACGTTCCGGTACTGTTCCGTGGATCAACTGGTACCGGGCCGCACGGACCGCTACCGAAATACTGATGTTTTGGAACTGATTTGCTTTATCCTTTAATAGTTCATTCATTTGTGCTTTGTTTGGCTTGATCTTGTTTTTTGGCGCCACCTCTGGCCGCTGTTGATATTACATTTCGTAGTGAGGAAAGACAGTGACACGTTGTTCTGTCTCTCTGTAAAATGTGGCCCACCAGTGTCTGTAAATTGTACTTTCTTTTTTAAGAATGTTGTCATTTATGATATAAGTTTGCATGTTGATCCAACAACTTGTGACTGTGGTTAGCATTTTCGTTTGTGCCAGGTATTTCCCTTGGGTTTTGCATGAAGTACTCATTTGCATCTAATTAACGTTTTGTACTGAAATTAATAGCATTTGTAATTCGATGATATGATTTAATCATCATTTGCATACATTTGGTTATAAAATGTTGTTTAGCTAGTTGGTTTTGAAGGAAAAACAATATGCAACCATGGGCTTTAGCGTGATTAAGAAATTAAAAAAGGCCTTTTGATTTTTCGACTATATGTGGCCTTCGGACGCCTCTGGTATATAACAATGAAATGTTCCAAATAGCAAATGTCAGTGCTTTATTGAAGCAGGAAATTGGAGAAGAAAAAAGAATCCTTTGGGATGTTGCAGAAAAAGAAGCAAAAAGGAAGAGATGTGAAGATGACGCGAGGTAAAGCTAGCCGTGCACTTATTTGTGCTGACAGCTGGCTTTGGCGCTCGGCTACTTGAAGGTTGCCAAACTCGGATGATCTCTGCGCTCGGAGGGTTATCCTTGAATTGTTTTTGTGGGATTAAACTCGATTTCCATTGACGAAAGTAACTTTAAGGGGGAGGAATCAAACGATGTCCACGTCTCCATAAATCGGCGCAGGCCGACAAGGCATCCCATTGTTTCTCAGGGGGGAGGCCGGCGAATCCGTCAAAGTTTAATTCAGCCGCTGATGAAAAGCGGGAGAATTGGACAGCTTTAATGGATTGTTTGCGGCAAAAGGTACAGCAAAGGGCACCAAATGAAAGGGTGAGTAAAGACGAGGCAATGAAGCCCCCCCCCCGAAATGAAAAGTGATTTGCAGTAGGAGTCGTAAGGCCACTTCATTTGATGAATTTGGAATTCCAAAAATCAAACATATGAAAAATTTGCTTCATGGTGAAATTGAAATGGGAGCGTTAATTAGATGCAAATGAGTTCATATCAATGCAAAACCTTTGCATATGCTAACAAGCTATACGCATACAAGGCAGCACATGCTAACAATAGCTAGCATGTTTTCCACAGTCTCAAGTTGTTGGATCAACAAACAAACTAATTTGGGGCACATTATCATAAATGACAACATTCTTACAAAGCACTCGCTGGCCAAAGACAGAACAACGTGCATCGCCATCCTTCCTCACTACAAAATGTAATATCAACAGTGACCAGAGGTGGCGCCAAAAAACAAAGATCAAGCCAAACAAAGCACAAATGAATGAAGTTATAGGAGAAACTAAATCAGTTCCAAAACATCATTATGTCAGGTGCGGCCCATGCGACCCGGTACCAGATGATCCATGGACCGGTACCGAGCCGCAGTTGGGGACCTCTGCTTTACAAGACATGTTTACAATACGCTAGATTAAAACCACTTAACAGTGGCATTTAAAGGGACAGTCCACTTATTTAGCTTATTTTATGCACCAAAATGTTCAGATTTTGTGTTTAAATAACTCTTTTCGTAACAGCAATTTGTAGACACTCCTTTAGTCTTGCACTTGGAAATATTTGGCAAAAAATACAAATAAACACCTGGGATTGTATGTCTGGACACTGAAAAATGTAAAACGACATCATTGAAATTAAATGAGTCAATTTGACGACTATACTGAATCCATATTCAAGAACTTTAAAAAAATATATACATATAATTTATCCCCAACAGCAACCAACGAACACATCAAGCGAACAATGAAGCTAGTTAAGCATTAACTGCTTTTTAACAACACGTATACATAATTTACGGCCTTCCTCATCAGCACTTCCCTCACAGTCAGTTTACGTTCAAGAGCCGAGCGAAAACATAAAAGGACCATCTCCATAAACAATCACCATTTTCAATCAGGGACTGAGGAGAAGCGGTAATTAACGGCAGGGTGGCAGGTTAATGAGCCATGCGTGTCATTGTTGGCTCACTTTCTCACCTTTCAACTTTGACCTTTGGGCCTTGAATAATGAAGTACTACAGAATGTTGTATAATGAGGACCGAATGGGGGAAAAAAAAAAAGAAAAAACTTGTTTCGCACCTAGGAATATTGCAGAGCTCTAATATACATATATAAGCACTAATCATCTGCTGGAAATTTCAGCTCCCTAGTGTTTTTGTTGCTACGGCTTGGGCTTTGCTATCAGCGAGCGGCTGACAGGTGACTCATGCATGCGGGGAACAATGACAGCACACAGGCAAAGGTTGCCAGGTTACCACTGGGGTTTTGACTGACGCCGCACAAATATGGCTCTGATAAAAATCTTGCGGAGGTCAAACAATCTCGCCCAAGAATTTCGATGTTAAGCACATTTTAATGGGAGTGGAGCAATTTTGCGGAAATTACACAGCGGAGGACAGACGGGCATAAAGGTTCTGTGGGGAGAAATCCAATCAGGTGGCTCGGCGGCACAAGTGTTGTTGCTTGACTTGAGCGAGGGCTCCCGTGGGGATCGGCGGCATTGCTGTTGTGCAACACATCCCGCACCTGTTTTACATGAAGGGATGCAAGCCCGCCGCTCTCCAAACTATGGCTCGAGGGCCATTTGCGGCCCGCCGAACATTTTTAAAGGGGCCAGCGGCATATGCTAAAAACGACAGCGAAATGGGATACTTCCAATGCTATTGGCGACAAAGGAAAAACCATAGCAAAACAGAATCAATCTCACCTTAATATACTTCATATTTTCTTGTGTTCATATCCGTAAGTTAGAAAGCTAAGTGTGTTTCAGATTTCCCACAATGTCAGCGCTTCAAAACTTAACGTGCATGCAACAAATATATAATTTAACAGATATGAACAAAGGAAAATATGAAGGTTGTTGTTTCGGTCGTTTCATTTCTATGTTTTTATTTGACATTTCCAGTGATCTAGGCATCATTTACAAGTACAAGGGAGCAATAAGATTTATTTTGAGCATATAAGGTGACTTAAGTTTAGTTTAAGGTCATTCCACTGGAAGTGTAATTAGCGCAATGAGCTACATTTAGAATAGCAAATCCATATTTCCAGGAATGTAACGAAGAGTAATGTAAAAGTAATGCAATATTAGTGTAATGCCTTACATTTCAAATACAGTAATATAATAATGTAATTAATTATTTTGGAATGACAGTAATAAATAATAAATAATGCATTTCAGTTTTGAAGTAACTGACCCAAAACCGGTCACTGAAAATACCAGAAATTGACCCCAAAATTAAGTGTTTTATATGCAGGCGTGTCTTTAAATTTGGAGAATTACTGCAGGGAATTTAGAGGACGCAACGCTAGTGATAAACAAGTAAACACTGTCATTATGAAAGTAATCAATAGATGGACGGATGGTTAAAATAATTGTTGCGGCTCCAATGTCAGCAATGATTTATGATATCGAGGTAATAGCTTGCATTTCCTGACGGCTCGTTTCCAAACTTTCCAAACTTTTCACTGCAACTGTATATAGTAAAGGCAATAGACAAGAGTTCTTTTTTTTGTCAGTGTATCTTCCTTCCAAAGTGAGATTCCTGCGGTTTCCCTCCATTGTGCTGCAAGAGCATTTTCAATGTGGATGAGCCAAAGCAAAGCTCCTGGCTTTTCCTGGCGACAACAGCTGCCGCGGCAGCACACTGGGAGGTCCGCTTCAGAGGTGCCGGGCACCATCCGTGAAAAAAAAAGGTGAAAAGAACACTTTCGGCCTTTTCTGCCCTATTGAGCGTGATTGCACGTGTTACGGAATGCGCTTGGGCAGACGACAGCATGACCGCGCACACATCTGGACAATGACGAGGCCCCAAGCTACAACCGCAAGACGCACCCTTAATTTTGGGGTCAAATACTTGAATTTCTATTAAAGTGACAATATGTACGAACTAGACCATTTTGTCAGAGGTCTAGTTATCATGAAATGATACTACCCTGGGGGAGGGGTCGCCATATCTGTTATAGCTATGGACAGCCAAGGAGGAACGTGTTTTGCTGCGATTACCGTAATGCCCCATAAAGCTCCCACGGGTGTATGCGAAAAAATACAAATACTCCCTTTAAGGCGCATTTTGGCAACAATGTCAATACTAAAGCAAAACAGAATAAAGCTCAGCTTTTTGCAAACTCTTCGTATTTTCTTGGGTTCGTATCCGCAAGTTATGGATTTGTTGCTCCGTAAATTAAGCATGTTTCAGATTTCCCACAGTGAGCGGTCAGTGAACGCCTCGCCAGTGTAACATTGAGTGCGTTCCAAGCAGTTGTTTGCAGCTTGAGTTCATTTTACCATCACATACCCAAAGTTTTGCACCATCTGTGTTTCACAAGTTTATATATATATATATATATATATATATATATATATATATATATATATATATATATATATATATCAACAAACCTATAGCATGTCTTAGAATAAAGAGTCCAAACAATATGTGAGCATGAGTTTCAGTGTTTGTTTTATGTTTTGCTCCAATCACAGCAAAATCTCATCAGGATGAGTGTCAAACATCCCCGCGCAGCACAGGCGAGCAATCCAATTATACGATGCAAAGTCAAATGTTGCCAAGTTGGCAGGCATGCACTCATTAAGTGTAGTTTTGGAAAAAGCCGTAAATCTTGCGTTTGCGCAGCTGGGGGTTAGCGCAGATCGCACTTCAGTGCGCCGCTTCAAAGCAACGCTCTAAACAGTGATGAAGTGCATGAGAAAGCACATCCAGCAGCCACCGTGGGGTCCACTAGACCAATCATTCTGCACATTTGCACTTACAAGTACAGCACCGATGACAACGCCCACGGCTTCCTGGTTACTTTATCAACCTTGTTATTTAAAAGTCATTGAATAGAGCAAACTCATCAGTGAGTTCACAAAATGCCTCAGCTGTGAACTGAGAAGTAAACACACACACACACACACATATATACATATATATATATATATATATATATATATATATATATATATATATATATATATATATATATAAAGAGTGTACCGGTTAGAGAACACAGAAACGTATTAAAGTTGCATATACGCATAAATTTAACGAAACACGCCACTTCGGGTATTTATGTCAAAATCTACTTGAGTTGGTGAGCAGTAAAGGGAAAACAACTGCATGAAGCATATTCAAGTTAAACTGGTGCTGCGTTCACTGACTGCTCACAATGTGGGAAATCTGAAATACAACTAACAACAAATATAAAATTTATAGATATAAACACGGGAAAACATGAAGAATTTAGGAAAATGATATTTAATCTTTTTTGCTATCATTTTTACACTGTCGCAAAACTCTTGTTGCGGCTTATACATATCTATACATAGCTTATAACAGAAAATTCCAAATTTGACCCTAAAATGAAAGATGTATCCTATACGCAGGTGCGTCCTATATTTGGGGACTTACGGTATTCAATCAGTCATGGATAGCACAGTACTCTGAAAATACTTTACAGAGTGTTACTCGGCTACTTCATTGCACAAGTTTAAAAAAGGCTCCAGATCCAGATGGTGTGGTGCCAGAATGCCAAGAGGGAAGAAGCTTACCCTTATTCTTCTCATGGCAGCCACGATCTCCACACGACTGCTCGGTCGTGTCACATCCAGACTGCCGATGTACTGGTTGTCAAAAAAAAAATCAAACGGAACAGATTACTCATCGTATCCCCATTTTGAGACGTATCCAACACTTTATACTTGTACTTGTATTTGTAATCGCCACGGCAAAGAAAATAGCACAACTAAAGTGACTTTTTTAGGGGGGGGGGGGGTGACGTACCTTCGCCTCAAAGTTGATCCCATGTTGGAAGGCTTCCTCGTTGTGGAGCGGGATCCGCAAATCGTGGCCGTCATCGACCAGGTTGTATTTGCTTTTCACGGGCATTTTCAAACTCCGCAGTCGTTGGGGTGGAAGGTGCCAAACGGAACCAAGGGATCACGAACAGGAACTTGAAATCCGCTCAGTGCATGCTCCTCCTCGCCGCGATCGCGGACGCGGTCGCCCGTCCCGGCATTGCAGCGGCGACGCGCCGATCTCGACGGTGAGCGATAATCCGCACAAAAAAGAAGAAGAAAAAACAACACCCGACTAAAAGAGCCGGATCGTCCTGAAAAAGGCGGGCTTCGGATGTGTTGGGCCGAGTTTTACTTGGAGTGTGCAAGTACGCCGAGTAGCGAGTGGTGCCTCCAGTCTGACTGGGGCTGCTGGCCTCCCCCACCCGCGGTGGCGGTGGCGGTGGGAGGCGTCCGGCCATTCCAGCGGTTTTCCATTCGAGCAATCCCACCGCGGATCTGCGGAGGAGGGGCCCCGCCTTGTGATACCTGCCCCCTTCCGACTAACCGGATTTGTCTCTCTTGCAACGGAAGGCGTGGCCTCTGGAGATCCGAGGCCAACCTTGCTTCATCTGTGGCCAAAGGTGATCCCAAATATGTCCCCCATCTTGTTATTTTAAACTTTCCGCAGTTACGCCTACTCATGTATATGGTTATATATTACGTTGGGCGCAATGGTTATTCAGATTATTTTCAAAATGTGAGTTATTTAAGAGGCTATACTGCATTTCTAACCCGGAAGTTGGACACCTGGCACGCTTGAGTGGCTGCCACGCCCCTATCGAGACCTCACGGAAGCCCAAAAGTGTCAAAACTAATAAAAACAATAATAATATGGGTATAAACACTTATTTAGATTTAGCACTAATAGTGCAAGATAAATAAGCTATATATGAACAGAACAAGAGCCAGTAACTTGTGTGTGCCGTCATCCATAGCTCTTCATAAATGCATTAAAATAAAATCCATAATAGTAACAAAGAAAACATCTGTAAAAACACAACAGAGCACATAACTGTGATATTTCCACATAATAATAAATATCCCTTGGACGTCTCATTTAATGAAGCATTGATTTATTTAACATTAATTTATTGAATTTGGGCATTTTCAGTCCTCCAAGGTGTCTGTAACATGCTTTTCTTGACTTGTGTGACAAAAATATGAGAAGATGTTTGAAATATGGCGATGGATAAGGTTTACCTAAATGTGCTGACTGCACAGGAATAATGATATTTGACGAACAAATGCGCGCATACAGTATCGGGTTGCTAGCACTTGACACATGGTCGCCAAACTTGCACTTGGGGTCAAAGGTTACATACTGCCTGAGCACCTGTCTGACTTCTCGCACCCTACTTAACCTCGTACCAGATGACCCCTGTTTTTTTTTACATTCCCAGCAAATTTATCGTAACACCAATTAAAACAGTAACAGGGACAACAGCGCTAATAATGGACACCATTAAGTTTCGTAAGCCTCATGACTTTATAATAAAGAACACTTTGGGACATGACAGTATTGTAGACATTGTCCAATCAGGAGAAAGTCAAAAACTATATAAAAGTTTTTGTGCGTAAGAATACAGAAATGTTCTCATTTCCCACCGCTAGATAAGCAGATAAAGAAGCCGGAAGATTCCGTGAAAGAGAATCTAAGCGACCTGACCATGTGAAGCCTTCAGCATGCCATTAACTGCGGTGCTTAAACAATTTCTGAAGCTGTGGTGTGAAAATGAATTACTGCTGCTCCACTTTCTTTTCCTTCATGCCCGGGACCACCTTGAGGGGAGTTGTGCGTCTTGACTCCCAGCGTGACACAGATGGGCTCGGCCTTATTCAAGCACATAACTGCATTATCAAACCATTACAGCTCACATATGCCGAAACCAGCAGAGAGGATCTGCGCTACTATTTTTTTTTTTTTAAATCTTCATAAAAAGGCTGCCGCATGCTTCCGAAATCCAAATAAGCTCTGCCACTTAAGCATTGAGTTATGTTCATTTGGAAATTGGAATAGAAATATTTGACATTTGTATTCAGACATTTTGGCACTCTTTAACCCCTTTTTCACTCGCCTGGCCTTGTCAAAAAACTGACAATATTTCTAATTTTATCACACATCAAAAATATCAAAAAGCCAGGCAATAGCCTTTCCTAAATCTAACTTACTTTTGGCAGACTCTATTACATTTTTTATGCTGTGTATGCAATTTTCCCTTGTTTATCGTTAGGGTTGCAAAAATGCCTGCTACGAGTTCAATATGTAAAGCAAAAAATAAGAAAATCGTTATTTCACCTTTTTTTTCTTTTATTCAACGTATTTTTTGTACAAAAAAAAAAAAAAATATATATATATATATATATATATATATATATATATATATATATATATATATATATATATATATATATATATATATATATATATATATATATATATATATATATATATATATTCCTTCTGTTTTTCCTTTATTTACATCTTGCCACATTCTCCCAAACAGTGTTTTTTAAAAACCCATTCAAACCGCTCCATTATTAAATTGTTCAGTTGGTACACCAAAGCAGCGAGGTTCACGTTCAGACATACCGATGCAAACCTGCAAAGCAAGACTGTGGATTTACTGTATTTTGGGGCCCATTTTGTTCCGTATGAAAACTATCCCCTATTTGATAACAGGGTCGTTATCAAAAGCGATGTGACGTAAATTCCATTCGGGTCGTCGCAACCCCAATGAAGAATAATAGCCTGGCCTTGGAAACAATCACAGACAAGAACTCTAATGTTTTAAGTTGGAGCAGCCTGAAATTCATTGAACATTGCATGACATACATTGATAGACCAAATAAAATGTGTTATACATTTTATTGAACCTTAGTTTTAGATCGTTTGTATGTCTGATTATATTTTGTCAGACTCCCCACTGATAATAAATGGTTGATTCGAGCTAATTCTACCTTCAAACTGCATGCATTAAAATAGTGTTGAGTTTCACTGAACAATGCAAAAACATGATACTGTACACGCCAATACTAGTACTACTTATTTATCAAGGTGCGTTAGCACACTCTAGCGGATGGAAATTGAACTTTTAGCTTTTAGCAAATCCTAAACACCAGGAAATACTATAGCGCAGTACTGTGAAAATGATTAAACAATCAAATATTTAATACGATGCGAACTTCATTTGCTTCTTAGCCAGGTTCCAAAGAACCATTCACGGTTTCTTAACAGTTTTCGCTGTTCACAGTATCACAGTCAAGTGTGTGAACCAAGTCCTAAATATAGAAAACAACAAATAAATAAAAAATACATACACACTTGAATAATAATTCGTCCTTGTTTTTTTATTTATGTTCAATATAATTCATTTGTAAATGTCCAAATATGAAAAAAGTTTGTTCATAATATTAGTTATAATACCATTGTTAATAATTAATTATTAATAATGAAATATTATATTAATAATAAGAGCAGTTTTGGATTTATTAATATCCATAAGTCTCTTGATTATTACATACGCAAACCTATAATGTGTTTTATCCTCAACGGCTTACCGTAGAAGCGTCAGGGATGGCGAATGGATATGCGCATGCGCTGTATGTATTTCCTTTTGGGCGGAACTATTTACGTAGGCGTTTTGGGTTACCACAAACCAGGAATATACACATTCCCCCCCGGAAAAAGAAAAAAAGCAACATTTCACTGCCCATACGAGTGTGCCAAAATGTGTAAAGTAAAAATGTTGAGAGGGCTGGTAGAGCAGCGACTGAACGTGGCCGTCGAAGAGATCTTCGGACTGTTCGAAAGAACCATCGCGGAGTACGAGGAGGAACTTTGTCGAACAAAAGCGGAAAACGAGCGACAGCGTCAACTTCTCGACAATGTTTTCAACCATCAAATCGGACTGCGCGCAGCGGGTATGTTTACTAAAGCGCCCCACGTCGTCATATTTGGCTCGCGTTGTTTACTTCAAATTCGACAAGCTGCACTGAAGCCAGCTCAGTATTTCCACTTGCGCTTTTATCACCTGCATTACGACAAACTCTACACTATTGTCCCAAATTTTCAGCTGTCAAAATTTGGTATTCGCTTGCTGTCATCTGAAAACGACATCACAGTTGCTCAGAGGTAAGAACAGAAAATAAATGACTGAAGTCACTATTTTTAATGTTGCGTATCAATATTTTGACCTGCCACAATAACACTATCAATCTAAAGTTGAAGATAACACTGTGAGTATTATCCTCAGAAACCTTTAAGTGAGACTAAAGAGTGAATAATTCGATCAGATAATTAACTTTTTTTTAATCTCTTGACAGCATTACTTTCTGTATAATTATTTTTTAAACCATGAAATGACTGCAATGGAATATCTAGATACAATTGAATCCGTTCCAGAGTGTCCTGAGTCATTCTTATAATGTATTACATTTTACATGTAAATTGCCTAATTTGTTACAAACTTGGAAGAAAAAAAAATGCTACCTTAAATTGTACAATATTTTATCTTTCGAGTGATGCGATATTCATGAGATGTCAGGCAAACTGTTAAAATATCAACTAAATCAGTTCCAAAACTGCCAAATGATTTCACGGATCCCCTGCAGTCAGGGGGTCCATGCACCCCACTTTGAGAACCACTGCTGCAAAGCACAGCCAATAGGAGAGCAGGATAATGACTGTAGAGGATTGTGACCGATGGGGAAGCAGGATACTGTTGCAGTGGTATGAAGCGTTTGCTGCGTATGGGAGTTTCAAGTTGTCAACCAGGATCTCTTGGAGCATATGAGTTGTTGCTCGTATATTGAATATGTTTCCTCATTAATCGGTGAAAATTTTGCCACATTTTAAAATAAAGTGAATATTTCTTGTACAGAAGCGTTCATGTCTAGAGGTTCCATTGTAATGTTCTTTATTCATTAACCATAAAAATAAAGGAATAAATGTGTACACTGCTGTGCTTTGCTTGTGTGTTGCAGACGTACAGAACGTGTTGGTGAAGAGTCAAGATGAGGACGCCGTTCCTCCTGAGAAGGCGCCAGCAGAGCCCCTGCGCATTAAGAAGGAAGAGGAGGACGTGTGGAAGGAAGAGGACGTCCCCACGCTTACGCTGTCCGCCGTTCACGTGAAGACCGAGGACGAAGGAGCTCAGTCCTCGCCGCCGCGTCAAAGCGGGGCCAATGGAGGCGCCAACCAAGCCGACATAGAACGCTGCATGGCGCCGCTATCCGATACGGAGGACGTGACGTCCCGCTCGTCCGACACAGACGCCCCCAAAGAACCTTCGGACTCCAAGGGGAAAAAAAAACTCTTGATATGCCACGAATGCGGCAAAACGTTTGTCAACAGAAGCGTTTTGAGGAATCACATGGTCACGCACACCGGAGAGAAACCTTTTACATGCTCAGTTTGCGAGAAGAAATTCTCCTTGAAGCATCACGTGAACAGACACATGCGCATACACACGGGCGAGCATCCTTACTCCTGCTCGGTGTGCGGGAAAGGATTCCGGGATAAGTTCGGCTTGAGAAGTCACATGAGCAAACACACGGGCCAGAAACCGTACTCGTGTCCCATTTGCTCAAAAGGTTTGTCTTGTAACTCGTCGCTGCGGATTCACATGAGGTTGCACACCGAGGAGAAACCCTTCACCTGTCCCGTTTGCGGGAAAGGCTTCTCCGGCAGTTCCTCTTTCAGCGTCCACCTGAGACAACACACCGGGGAGAAACCATTTGTCTGCCCCATCTGTAACAAATGTTTCTCCCGTCAGGAAACGCTCACCGTACACATTAAACGACACAATGACGGACAACAATAACAACGGAACGATGATAATTGTTTTATTTAATACTTTAAAGTGTAAAGATATTACTTGGACCAAACTCATCTCATAAAATTACCTTATACTGTAAATAAAAAATATAAAGTTATTTGGTCTTTTCATTTGGATGAGACTCGCTATACCGCCCAGGCTAAATTTTGGCCTTTCCCAAAAAACAAAGATCGTCTTTTCGGCTGAGATGAATCACTTCAACATTCTTTGTTGGTGCTTTTGTTATTTAGGCAGGCGCTTTGGGGCTCATCTTGTGGCATTTAAGAGTGCTAGGGAAAAAGCACAAATACCACAATGTGGTAAGCAGAAAATAATAATACTACAAGCTGGTTGACCATTATAATGTTTGACTTTGTGCCAAAAGATTCCTGGATACAAATCAACTTGTTTTATTATGTCTATCTGAAACTTGAAATGGTCTATTAATATTCCTTATAATATAACTTGTAACAAAAGATGCATCCATTGTTGATTTATAATTTTTAAAAAACCTGTATGAACTTTTACTTTGTTTTTATTGTTTTCTTCATTTATTGTGCCTAAATTACTATACAATATTTCACCAATAATTACAAATATACAATCAACTACATTGTCAGTGATTATACCAACCACACTACTGGAAATTGTCCAGTTGTGGCACTGAAAACTCCCATTTCCTACACATTCATGTCCAGCACTTATTAAATTTCGTGTTACAATGTCATGAAAGAACAATTCTGTATTCCTAAGTCATTCAAACGCGAGATGATGTAAATATCAGTTGTCAGTATGATCAAAGGTGAGAATAGTCCACAGGTTGGAGTACTGTTACTCTAGAATAATTCGAATCATTTAACAGCAAAAACTAGTCACAGTACAGCAAATATTCCGTGAAATAAATACGTTTCTAACTAACTATTGATGAACTCTTTTTAAATGTGTGTAAAATCATAGGAACACGATACTTCAGATATTTCCCAGCCGTATTGTTCTTAAAAAACGATGATAAATTAAAAATATATATTAAAAACTTTCGATCAATGCAAATGCATTCAAAAGAAATGGTCTCACGTTCACTTAAACGCACAGTATAAATGTATGTTTTCCAGTTAATAAACTACAAATTAATATCAGCCATTTAAAAACATGACTTCAATGTTTTTGAGTTATATCGCAAATATATCCAATCTCGATGTTCTAAATAAAAATTTGCCTTGGGTAATGTACTGTAGTTTTTTATGGCGGCGCTTGCGTGTGACGTCATATTTCCGCGCCTTGGTAGCCACTGTTAGCGAGACTGTCAGACGTTAGCAACGCATTTTTAACAACACACAGCTAACTCGGGCTTGTGATTTGTTTACGAAAATGTGTAAAGTCGGAATCCTGAGAACGTTGGTGGAGCAACGACTTAACGTGGCAGTCGAAGAGATTTTCATACTGATCGAGAGGACCGTAGCGGAGTACGAGGAGGAACTTTGTCGAACCAAAGAGGAGAACGAACGACAAGGCGAACTCTTGGACGCTCTTCTCAAGCCTCGCGTTCGACTGCATCGGGCAGGTTTGCTTTTATTTATTTATTAATTCCTACAGCTCTCCGTTACATTTCGAACATTCTAATTTCATATAGAGTTGTTTAGAGTGAGAAAAAGCACTCAAAACACCTCAAAACTTGAATTCACGCGATATTACCCTTTTGAAACACAAATTCTAAAGTATCATCAACATTCTCTGAAGCAGTTTTGTAATATTTATCCAAATTTGTTTGTTTTCTTCTTGTCTGATGCAGACATTCAGCAGGTGCTGGGGAATAGCCAAGAAGATGTTTCTGTTGCTGAGCGTGGCCACGTTAAAGACGAAGAAGACCAGAACGCATGGAACGGTCAGGATGGAGAGCAGCGTGAAGGGATGGAGGAAGACCGTGCTGATGCTCACCACTTGGCAAGTCTTGGCTTCTACGTGAAAGAGGAAGAGGACCAAGATCGGTCCTCGCACCTCCCTCATAGCAAGGAGAACCTGGAAGCAGCTGGGAATGGAAACTTCACACCACCCTCAGATACAATATCGCCGTTATGCAACGACAGCGGTCAGCTGCAAGACCGCGCCGACTCCAAAGTTGTAAAAAAGCGTTTCGTTTGCCCCGAGTGCAGGAGAACGTTCACCTACAAGAAGACGCTGAAAACGCACATGATCATCCACACGGGCGAGAAGCATTTTGGGTGTTCCTTCTGCGCCAAGCGCTTCCTGCGCAAGTGCGACTTGAAGATCCACATGGCCACGCACACCGACGAGAAACCGTTCAAATGCATCACCTGCGCCAAAGGATTCACCTTGAAGAAGTACTTGATGATCCACATGAAAAGGCACACCCACGAGAAACTGGACGGGCAACGCGTGACCCCTGAATGCGCCGCGAAGCGCCCCGGTAAAACCTTGGCGGCTTTGAACCGACGCGTGATGACGCACGGCGCCGGCGGGGAGAAGACCTTCGCCTGCCACTTGTGCCACAAAAGATTTGCCCGGAAGAAGAACGTGTCCATACACATGAGGACGCATACGGGCGAGAAACCGTACGGCTGCCCGGCGTGCCGTCAGGGCTTCGCTTACAAGTATCAGCTGGGCAAACACAGTTGCGCCTTCGGCGGGGCCGTTGTCACGGCGACGCATTCGGATGCCGCGGATGGGCGTTTTCATGAGCTCAGGTGAAGAGCCGCTGCCTGCCGGAATTCTACCACTTCCCAATACCGTAATGCCCCAAATATAGGACTCACTTTTTTTTCCCAACAATGAAGTTCAAAAGTATGGGTGCGTCCGATAAACACTACTGTAGCTTCTATCCTATGCACCTTAATATTGCAGCGCCGGACCAATAAAATCATGGTATAACTTGAAAACATCAGGTTTATTATACTTTTTTTTATACTGTCCAAAATAGCACAACATCACTGTTAATCATCAAACGTTAACATTACTTTTAATCACCAAATATTTCAAGTTTTTCCACTTGTTGAAAAAAAAAAAATCAACACATTTTTATACTTTACAAAGTCGTTTCACGGTCCCAATTAAACCCATTTGCAGAACATTAGCCGCCCGTGAGCCGTATGTTTGACATCCGTGGGCGAAGCAAGGAATCAATTTTGGAGAGGCTTTCAATGATTTACTGCGAGAATGGCGGCGCGAGGAACCAGTCGTCACCGGTTTCAGGATCAATCATATTATTTTTTGTACTTCTGATTATTATGTGTACCGTTTGTTTTTATTAAAAAAAGCCTTGTATCTATTTATTTGGTCAGTTTCTCATTTGTGTGACACACCTTTTGTTTCTGTTATGCTTCTTTGCTTCCAGTGGTGGGTCACGATTTTTCACACACGATTTTTTTTCCGATTATGTCATTGTGTCTCTGATGACACAATTTAGCCATTAGTTGCATCCCGTTCCAATCAATTTCCTCTTAACTTGAAAAGGAAACGGGCACTGTTGCTGCCATGCCCTAAAACGCATTAAATTTGATTTGCTGATACGGGCAGGAATGCTAAAATTCAACAACAACGCCGTAAATTTGAAAAAGAAACATTTTCAGCGCGATTCGTAGGATCTGACCAAATCCAAAGGAAGGCAGCAATGCGCCGATGTAAATTTAAACTGACCCGCCTCATCACCACCGAAGAAGAAAAATCCGGAAGTTACCTCCGCAATCAAGCACAGCTAACGGGATTTGGAGGCGGTGAAAAAATGTGTAAAGTCAGAATACTGCGCGAGCTGGTGAAGCAGCGACTGGACGTTGCCGTCGAGGAGATATTCGAGCTGTTCGACCGAACCATCGCGGAGTACGAAGAGGAACTTTGTCGAACCAAAGCGGAGAACGTGCGACAACGCGAAATGCTGGACACTGTTCTCAAACCGCAAGTCGGACTTCACGCAACAGGTTTGCCTCAATATTTCATCTTGTCGCCTTTTAAACCAATCAATCGCGGTAGCCTGCAAAGATTCCTTTTATCCGCGATTATTTCCAGTCCGCCATTGCTAGCCAGCCCCCGTTTTGACGAGCTTTTTCACCTCCCGAAGGTATGTGTTGGTTTCCCCACACAAACATGCGAAATCTCACCATGCCCCTTTTTCGCTACCGTAGCCTATCTGCGTAAAATGTCAAAGTTTGATCGAAAAGAAATAAGCATTATCATACAAGTCTTTAAAGTTATAAAATTGTCATTTTGCTGTGACAATTGTCGAGAGAGTTATGAACGTTTAAAAGCCGCGAATGTATGGCCGACTCTTAACGCAATTTCAATGGAGATCGATATTTGTAGTCAGTTTTCTTAGGTCATCCGAAATTTTAAGTGATCACTATCATTGGAGTGTTTGGTCAACAGCTAAAGACAGCATAAGACAACAAACACTTGATTCTGATCAAACTAAGCAGCATTTTTCCCCCAGTCTCAAGGGGCGACTGTTTTGCCACTTGCCATCAACTGAAAAGGAATGAAAAGGTGGACATTTGTTTTGTGTCTCTATTTTTAATGCAGCTACCCTATTAAGTCGCACGATAAGACTATTTCAGGAGCCCAGGTGGGATGTGACCATAGTGAGAAAAGATATGACTTGAATCATTTGCCTTGTCTCTTTGTGTGGTGCAGACATCCAGCGGGTGTTGATAAAGGGTCCAGAAGATGCACGAGAGGAGGATCCGTCAGCGCCCCCTCACATTAAGGAAGAATGGAGCGGTCGTGACGGGGTGCAACTTCCAAGGCCGGAGGAGACTAATGTCTCCGCCTTCGCCGGCGTGGCCGTGAAAAGCGAAGAAGACTACGACGCGGCAGTTCCGAGCGAGTCCAGCAGAAGAGTCGAAGCTCCGCCGTCAGACGCAGATGACGTGATGTCGCGTTCGTCCGACACGGACCGCAGCGAGCGCGCCAAAGGAACTCCAGGGGAGAACCCCCAAGGTGACGCCGCGAATCCCGCAGACGAAAAACGATTTAAGTGCTCAGAATGCGGCAAAAGGTTTGCGCACAAAGGGAGCTTAAAAATCCACATGATCACGCACACGGGAGAGAAACACTTTGCTTGCTCGTTTTGCTCCAAAACCTTCTACTTGAAGCACCACATGAACCGGCACATGCGCATCCACACGGGCGAGCATCCCTACTCCTGCTCGATGTGTGCCAAAGGCTTCCGAGACAAGTACAAACTCATCAACCACATGAGGACGCACGCCTCAGAGAAACCGCTCGCCTGCTCGCTTTGCGCCAAGCGATTCTCCAGTCGGGATTGCCTGGCCTTGCACGAGAGCACGCACGTCGAGGAGGACGCCAAAGCCTCGGGGAGCTCCGGTCAAGTCCGGTCGCAAGCGGCCGGCAGCCTCGCCCCGCTTTCGGATGCGGACAGCGACGACGACTACGCGGCATCTCGATCTTCCGATACGGATCACAGCGACGGCGCCAAAGGTGCGGAAAATAAGCCAGACGACGACAGCGGTAGCTTCCTCTGCTCCGAGTGCGACAAAACCTTCTACCACAAGGGCCACCTGAACAGGCACATGATGACGCACACCGGAGAGAAACCTTTCAGCTGTTCCTTCTGCGTCAAACGCTTCACCCGCAGGTCGGATATGAAGGTGCACATGCAGGTCAAGCACGCAGGCGACAAACCTTTCAAATGCGTCGTCTGCGCCAAAACCTTCCCCATCAAGAGGTATTTGATCACGCACATGAGGAAGCACAACGCCGGTTTCCCCTTCAGCTGCCCGACGTGTGAGAAGGGCCTCTCCGCAAAAGAAGACTTGGAACGGCACGTCGCCGAATGCGGCGGGTTACGAGTGGAGGACGCCGCGTGGCGCCCCCCCTCGGAAACGGAGCACCAGAAGAATCCCGAAAGCGAGGCGGCGCCGCAATCGGGCTTCATCTGCTCCGAATGCGGCAAGTCTTTCGTCCAGAAGGCCACACTGAACCGGCACATGCGCATCCACACCGGGGAGAAACCTTTCGGCTGCGCCGTGTGCGACAAGCGCTTCTCCCGCAACGGCGACCTGACCATCCACATGCGCACGCACTCGACGGAGAAACCCTTCAGCTGCACGCTGTGCAGCGAGTCCTTCTCCCTCAAGCACTACCTGAGCGTGCACATGAAGCGGCACTTTGCCGACAAACCCTTCGGCTGCTCCGTGTGCGTCAAGCGCTTCAACACCAAGGCGCACCTCAAGACGCACATGAAGCGCCACACGGGGGAGAAACCCTTCAGCTGCGAGGTGTGCGGCCGCTGCTTCTTCTGCAAGCGCGACGTGCGGACGCACATGAGGACGCACACCGGGGAGAAACCCTTCACCTGCCCCGTGTGCCACAAGGGCTTCTCCACCAAGACCTACGTATCCATGCACATGAGGACGCACACCGGGGAGAGACTCTTCAGCTGTGACGCCTGTCACAAAAGGTTCACCTTTAAGACTCAAGTCTACAGTCACGTGTGTACCGGATACAAAAGCGCAAACGATGACACCGCGGGGCTTTGAGCGGCGTGGTTGTAAATATCATTCGAGTTCTCTATTGTTTCAGGTATATTCGTTAAATATGCGATTAGCGCGCCGAACTACTGATAATTCTAGTTGACTTAGCTTTGGGTGAAAGGTGGAGTACACAGGAAGTTAACAACTGACAAAATGGTAAAAATTTAGCAAAGTGGTCAAACGAGCAAAAAAGAAGACAGTGAAAATCATGTAAAAAAAAAAAAAAATACTAAAAGCTAACAAAAGATGAGAATGATTCTTTTTTTGCTCTAGTTTTGACATTGTTGCCAAATTGTTGGTGCATCTTCTACACACTTAATAGAGGAAATACCAGAATCTGACCCCAAAATGAAGGGTGCGTCCTATACACAGGTGCGTCCTATATTTGGGGAAATACGGTACCTAAAATGTAAATTTTTAATAATTAGACTAAAAACTTTGACATTTTGACATTTTGATTGGAAATCCTACCAGTCTTACTATGTGTGTGCAGCGCCCAGTCCAGGGTTGTCGTCCGCCTTTTCCCAACCGGGACAATCAAGAATGGAAGGATTTCACATTACGCCTTCATCGGAATCACGTCTTCTGGTTTCCATTTCCACTCATAAAAAATGTCTAGCTTAAGCATACCTTCACAGCTAAATTTTATTATTTCTCACACACTATATTTGCGTGAATGTCAGGAGTGTTAGAATGTTACTCATCTTTTATGATGCTTACAGCCCGAAGCTAATTAAAGTATTTGTGCTTAATGGTGGCATGTTCATTATTATTATTTTTTTTTGCATATATGTGTGTGTGTGTGTGTGTGTGTGGGGGGGGGGGGGGGGGGGGTCTTTATATTTTCTCAGTTTTCTTTGCAATGTTTTCTCATACTAACCTGAATTACGATAGAATAGACGTAGACAAAACTGTTTTACAGGTTTACAAATGCCGTGTAATGGGCTAAAAGGGCAAAATTGTGCAAAAAAGTATTAACAATTAAAAAATATTATTTTTTAAAGTTATTTAAAAAAAATAATCAATTTTCACAGCGTGACCGTATTATTATCTGACACTTTATTTTAAACTGACTAGAACGGGATTTGACAAGAATTGGGTTGTATTTATGCACAAGAGTTTTAACAAGACAAAAAGATAGCAGCCAGAAGTGAAATCTCCAGTGGCAAATAGGCAGCTTTCTTAAAAAGACTACATAAAAAAACTACTCAAGCTTCAATAAAAAGGGTTAAATAACTAAAAATTCTACATTTAATCGTACATAAAGAAGATTTAAAAACAAGTGCGGAGCGTCCCGGTGGTGGCAGCAACGCAAGCTATAGCGTAAATCCACCAGCGAAGAAGAAAAGGCGGAAGTCGTCAACATAAAGCAGTTTTGGCTAGTTAGGGTCTTTGCATGCGTGAAAAAATGTGCAAAGTGAGGCTGTTGCGAGAGCTGGTGAAACAGCGGCTGAATGTAGCCGTCGAGGAGATCTTCCAATTGTTTGAAAGAACTATAGCGGACTACGAGGAGGAACTCTGTCGTAGCAAAGAGGAGAACGAGAGGCAACGGCAACTCCTGGACGCTGTTCTCAAACCACAAGTTGGATTACCCGCGTCCGGTTTGTTTTTCTTGTTCATATTGACCACCTGATTGATTGACAATTTTGTCTCCCGTGTCTGCATTACGGTAATTGTATTATTGCCTCCGCATTACCTATTTAACACATTTTTATATTCACAGGGATTGCAAGGCCATTAAAAAAATTGTACAAATTCATTATTTTCCTAAGACACATTTATCCATTCTCAGCAGTAAAGCGGTATTTTGTCCGGAGTTAAATTGGTGTCTGAATTAACGCCATTAAAATGTATTTTGCCGCTTGCTGTCGCCTGAAAATGATGTCAATTGGTCAGACCAATCAAGGCTCATCATGCGACTGTCACATGACGTAAGTCAGAAAACAGCCTGAGCACGGAGAACCTTGAGCATGTTTGATGTCATTTTGGCTGGAAAATCAAATGGGCTGGAGCAAATAAAAAATATTTTAACTGCTGAAAATGGCGAAAAAACATTGAACATTTGACTTACAATGTTGTTGTTTTTTTTTTTAGTCTATGCAACAAACTTAAGTATTTGTGAGGACAGGAAACCACCGTAAATTATGTTTATTTATAAACTTTTTCATCCACATATACAGCAAATTTGCCGAATGAGCGGACAATTTTGGATAAAAATGAAAAATAAAACTAAAATATATAATAAAACTATATAAAAAAATATTTAATAATAAATGCAGGCCATACATTACCCTCGGGAGCAATTGTTTTGAAATTGTTACTTTTATATTTGTTTCAATTTACAATTCACTTTCTATGTCCAAGGAAGTAGCATTGGAATTTCACAAAGTAAAAGACACAATGTAGACTCGTGCGCCTTGTGTCCTTCAGACATCCAGCAGGTGTTGGTGGAGAGCGAAGAGGAGGGTCCTTCGGAGCACCAGGGGGCGCCAGAAGACCAGCCCCATGTTAAAGAGGAAGACCGGGAAGAAGAGTGGGGCCAGGACGGCGGCGGCGCCGCCTCGGAGATAGAAGCGAAAGCCGGCGGGCCGTCGGACGCGGACGAGGCCGCCACTTCCGACACGGAACACAGCGACGGCGCCAAAGACCCGAGAGGCGACAGCCAGCCTTTGGTCTGCACGGAATGCGGCAAAACCTTTGTGCAGCGGGGGAATCTGAACCGGCACATGAGAACGCACAGCGGGGAGAAACCCTTCGCATGCTCATTTTGCAGCAAGAGCTTTACCAGGAAGTCGGACTTGAACCTGCACGTTCAGGCCAAGCACACGGGCGAGAAACCCTTCAACTGCCACGTCTGCCACAAAAAATTCCCCGTCAAGAAATATTTGACCATCCACATGCGCACGCACTCGCCGGAGAAAGAGTTCTCCGTCCAAGCGGACGTCGCGGCGCCGCCGAGCTCCCCCTCCTTCATCTGCGCCGAATGCGGCAAAAGCTTCAGCCTGAAGGGGACGCTCAAGCGCCACATGCGCACGCACACCGGAGAGAAACCCTTCGGCTGCAGCGTGTGCGCCAAACGCTTCTCCACCAAGTCGGACATGAAGACGCACGTGGAGACGCACTCGGGGCGGAAGCCGTTCGGCTGCGGCGTCTGCGGCGAGTCCTTCTCGCTCAAGCAGTACCTGAAGATCCACGTGAAGCGCCACTTTGCCGACAAGCCCTTCGGCTGCGCCGTGTGCGCCAAGCGCTTCTTCACCAAGGCGCACCTCAAGACGCACACCAGGACGCACACGGGGGAGAAACCCTTCGGCTGCGAGGTGTGCGGCCGCTGCTTCTTCTGCAAGCGCGACGTGCGGACGCACATGAGGACGCACACCGGGGAGAAACCCTTCACCTGCCCCGTGTGCCACAAGGGCTTCTCCACCAAGGCCTACGTTTCCATGCACATGAGGACGCACACGGGCGAGAGGCTCTACAGCTGCGACCTCTGTCACAAGAGCTTCACCTTCAAGACGCAGGTCAACAGCCACGTCTGCGGCGGCAAGAAAAAAGACCGGGACTGACTCCAGCCGCGCCGAATGCATCGGTGACGGACGTGCTCGTCGCCGGTGGACGGCAAGTTGAAAATGACGTACCGGTGATGCTCTTTTTTTTTTTTAACCGTGCAAAACAATTCAAAATAATTATTATTATTGATTTTTATAAAGGCTTTCTGATGAACTAACCAGCATTAAACAAAAACTCACCTATTCGCATCCATTCTTTTTCACTTTTTCTGCTTTGCTGTAATCGCCACAAGACGCCACCAAAATTTGGTTGGAGGTCGACCCCGCCCCTAAGCTGAGCACGGGGTAAAAACAGCTCTAATTTCCATTGCTTTGTTATATAAAAAAAATGTTCTAAAAAAATAAACAGGACAATACCAAACCAGCAAATACATTTTTTTCTTGACTCGTGTTATCACATAGTATTGCTCACATTTTGGTGAATTTCATATATTAAAAATGGTTGTTTTTTTGTTTTTTTTAACAATTGAGAATATTTCAAAATGTCTAAAAAGGTTTGATATTATGGATGGACTCAAAAAAAAAACACCTGGTAGCACCTGTTTGTGCTTTTTCTGTAATCGCCACAAGATGTCATAAAAGCGCTGTTTAAAGGGAAAGTCGACTCCAAATGGTTGCATGTCAAAACACAGCATTCCAGTTTCTATTGCATTTGTGGACTATGAATGATATTAAGTCCGATACCAGCAAGATTAGTCAGTGATATCAGTACTTGGTATCGGTGACTCCTCAAGAGTTGAGTGGTATCGATCCGAAACTTGGTGTCAGTCTGAAAAAAAGGGGCCATTTTACAAAGTTTTTGACAGACCGACATCAGCACTGAATCCTTGACGATTCACCAATACCAGGTATCGATACCACTAGTTATTTTGCTACCCAAAACTTAGATTTTATGTTAAAGACTTCTTTTTAGCATTTCCTTAAAAACATATTCATCTAATTTTTCAGATACAGTACCTGGTATCAGCCTTGTACACATACCTGGTATCGGTACTCGCCAACCCATATTTATTATGATTATTATTTATTGGATTTTTCCGTGTCATTTCTCACAGGAAAACGTGTTTAAAAGTGAAAGGAGCCTGGACTTGACGTTGACTGCGTAAGAGCGCTGCATGCCACTTTCCAAAGTGCGCCCCCACGCCCATTTACAGATGAAACACGACATTGCGGAAGCGCCGTCACTTAACCGATGGGCTCGTCACTTTCATCGCGCGTTCTCGCTTGTCCGCCCGGGTTTTGTTTGTGTGACACGTTACAATCGTATGTCAGATGCAGAACCTTAACGCTCTGAAACCTGAGACGGGGTGGGGGGGGGGGGGCTAAATTTAGCCCCCCTGCCGCCACCACACGCACATTCACACACACTCCGCCGGGGACGGCAGAGGCGAGTCGGAGGCCGAAGGCGAGAGGTGCTCCCGCTTCACGCTTCTTCCCCTTTGGGCCAAACGGGAAGGACCAAACGCACGTTTGGACCACAACCTGACTCCAAGGTCAGTCAACACTTTGTTTCATCACCAATTGTTGATACTAACTCATGTTTGCAGGTTTGATATGGGGCGGTTCAAAATTGATACAGGTATCCTACCACATCGATATCGGACCGATGCGATAAATCTGTTTCTAGGTACTCACAAACAGCTCTTGGAACAGTTTGATAGTTACCACCTAGATGTGACAAAAGTCCGATAGGTTGGTTGGTATCGGTTTTGGTGACCGCACAAGAGTTGAGTGCTCGCACTGGTATCTGAGGAAAGCGAAAGAGGTATGGCAGGGAAGTTCAATATCTTTTTCTCAGGTCGATACCGGTGAGATGACTCAACTCTGGAGGAGTCGCCGATATCAAGTACGGATACTAGTGACTACTCATATTGGAATCTGGAAAAAAAAGTGGGGAAGAATATCCTCAAGTGATATCGGTATATGTTGGTATTGGTAATGGAATTGGCTTCTCAAAAAATGTACTTCTTCGGAATGATTTTATATTGTTTAAGTGGAAGTTTTATGTCTTAAAAGTACCAGCGGTATCATATGCTTGGTATTGGTATCGGTGACGTCTTAAGAACTTTCAAATTATTTTTCATTGTTTTGTGGGAAATTGTATGTATTCAAAGTACTGTGATATCAATTTTATGTATTCAAAGTGGAATGGGTTGCTTGGTATTGGTATCGGTGCCTAATCGAAAAAGTTGTATCAAACACACCTACTGTATGTTTTTGCGTATAATATCAAAAGAAAATGTCTCTTCACTCATTCGCCGCCTGATGAATGTATCCGTAAATTTAGGAGGTTCACTCCTGAACGCAGTATGTACATGTATGGTATAAACAGAGTGTGTGTTGTGGTAGGCACTCAAAGCGAGTGTGTGTGTGTGTGTGTGTGAGGTGAATTTCCACGGAAAGTTTCCAATTTGGAATCTTTCCAAAAAGTCTGAGTCAACTTGCAGTACGAAATGACCTGTTTTCTGGGCTTGTTTTCTTGTGGCGCACAATGCAAAGGTGGGCCGTCGAAAATAATTTAGCGCAGGCCCGGCGGGCTCCATGCGGTGTCTTGTGAAAGTTTCCACATTCATTTTTAACGACGCCTCGCACAAAACATCACCCGCACTTTCTTTTCCACGAGAAAAAGAACGTTTGTTACCAATATTTATCGATACCGAACAACCGATACCACTAATACCTTTGAACCCTCCCCTAAAATAAGGAAAAATCATTTTAAAGAACGTATTATATGAGCAGAAAGTACTCAACTCTTCAAGAGTCGCGATATGATACCAAGCAACCGATCCCACCTGTACTTTTGATACATAAAATTTTCTCAGATACATTAAAAAAATAATTTGAAAGAATGTACTACAAAAGAAAAATATACACCTCCAGAGTACTCACTGATACCAAGCAACCGATAGCACAAATACATTTGCTACATAAAATTTGCCACTAAAACTATGAAAAATAAAATGTAAAGAATGTACTACAAAGAAGAAAATACTCAACTCTTGAGTAGTCACCCATACTGATACCACGCAACTGATACCACTAGAACCTTTGATACATGAACTTTCCCCCAAAGCAATGAAAAATCATTTTAAAGAATGTTCTATTTAAGAAAGTACTGAACTCTTGAGTACTCACCAATACCGATACCAAGCAATCGATACCGTTAATATTTTTGATACGTAAAATCAATCAATCAAAACGCTGAGAAATCCTTTTTAAGAACATACCATAAAAGAAATCCCCAACCCTTTAGTAGTTACCGATACTATACCAAGCAATCGATACCACTAATACCTTTGATCGATAAAATTTCCCCCAAAACGCAGATTTAAGTAGTCAACCCTTCAGGAGTCACCGATACCAAAACAAAGTTTCCTCTTTGCTCCTGCGACATTAAAGCAGCGGCCCACCCTGAGCCCCCGACTTGGCTGGCCCCCCGCTCCGGTTCGGTCCGGGCCGGGCGTCGGGGCGCCTGCGGCGCGGGTTTATAAATAACAGCAGCTGCTCCTGCGGACGGCGCTCGGGTGCCGAGCGATACCTACACGCTTTGCTAAGGCCCAAAAAAGCTCCAAAAAATATATATATAGGCCGTGTTTTAAGTAACATCTTAGTGTATAAATAAGACGTTAACAGTGATGACGTGTTTTCATGCGGGTCGGGGTCAGCGAGGTCGTCCCGAAGCACTCACAACCTCAAGTTTGATATTTTTTTTACACTAGTCGCCGATACTAGTAGCCTCTACTACATTTGATCAGGGATTGTCAACAACGCTTTTTTGAGGCCCGATACCAGTATGAGAACTTGATACTTGATATCGGTATCAGTGACTCCTCAAGAGTTGAATTCTGGTACCGGTATGAATCTGAAAGTTGATATTTGTCTGGAAAAAATTAGGTATCGAACATTCTTACAAAGAATAGGGATGTTCAATACCAGTGTTCTTGAGACCGATACCAAATGCAAGTAGTCAGAGGTATCAGTACCTGATATCGGTACTGGTGACTCCTTAACCGTTAAGTACCCGCACTGGTATCAATCTGAAACCTGGTATTGGTCTGGATAAAGAGGTATCGAAGATTTCTGCTAAAAAAGCCAGGGATGTTCAATACCACTTTTTTTCACACTGTTACCAGTATGATTATTCAGTGCATGATATCAGTATAGATCTGAAACTTGCTATTGGTCTGAAAATAGAGGTTTTAGGACAGTTACGAGTACTGAACTCTTGAGTATTCATGGATTCCACTAATACTTTTGTTTTGGGGTTGTTCAAAACCACTTTTTTCACATCAACACCAGTATAATTAGTCAGTTGTATAAGTACGTGATATTGGTATCGGTGACTCCCCGGTCTCGAGCCGGAACGTGATACCAGTCCGAAAAGAGGTACGCTTCCCACTAAACGGGCCTAGTAATGATAATATACAGTACTAACTAAAAATAGAGAGATTCGATACCTATTTTCGACAGGCCGATAACGGTTACGAGTACAGAACTCTTGAGTAGTCACCGACACCACCAATACTTTTGTTTAGGGACGTTCAAAACCACATCGGTATCAGTATGATTAGTCAGTGGTATCGGTCCATGATATCGGTACGCCTCCTCTCGATCTGGAACTTGAAAAAGAGGTACGGAAGATGGTACGGAACCTAATGGCCTGGGTGTTTTTCAGAATGCAGGACGGGAGTCGGAACCAGCCGCTCCCCCCGGTCCCCGCGCCGCCAAAGGACTCGGCGGAGGGCGCCGCCCCGGAGGGGGACGGCGATCCCCGGGACGAGCCGGACGCGGACGAGGGAGACCCGGCCGACCTGGCGGCCTTCCTGAGCGCCGAGGAGATGGACCGCAGCCTGGACCTGGCCCGGGAGGCCTTCGAGGCCCGGGGCTCCCCGGAGCCGGCGCGGACCGGCGCCCGAGCGCTCCGGGAGGGCCGGGCCCAAGCCCCGCCCCTCAAGCCGGCCCCGCCCGTCTACAAGCAGGAGAAGCCGCGGCTGCTCCACGAAGGCCTGGAGCTCAACGAGCGGGCCTCGTCCGCCTCCGAGTTCTGCAGCCGGGCCGCCACCTTCATCGAGGAGCTCTCGTCCATCTTCAAGCCGGGGCGCGCGGGGGAGGGCGACTCGTCCTCCCCGGACAGCGGGTACCTGTCGCCCGGGAACCATCGGCCGGGCCCCGCCGCGGAGGCGGCGCCGACCCCCGCGTCCGCCCCGGTTCCGGCCCCGCCCCCTTCTGGGCCCCCGTCGCCGCCGTGCTTCTCGCAGAAGCTGAAGAGTCAGGAGGTGGCCGAGGGGAGCCCCATTCGTCTGGAATGCAGGGTCAGCGGGAACCCGCCGCCGCTCGTCAGGTAAGCGCGGCGCGCCGCGGTGCTGCCGAGGCTCGCCATTTGGCGAGCCGTTCCGTGCGAGCCTTAAATGCGGGTTCGCTATTTGCCAAGCGATTCGATGCGAGCGTGAAATGTGGGGTGCCAAGCCATTTTATGCAAGCTTGAAATGTTAAATGTGGGTTCACTATTTGGCAAGCGATGCAATGCAAACGTGAAATGTGGGTTCACTATTTGGCAACTAATTACATGTGAATTTTAAATGTGGGGTCACTATTTGGCAAGCGATTCCATGCAAGTGTGAAATGTGGGTTCACTATTTGGCAAGCGATTCCATGCAAGTGTGAAATGTGGGTTCACTATTTGGCAAGCGATTCCATGCAAGCGTGAAATGTGGGTTCACTACTTGGTAAGCAATTCAATGTCGATTTTTGGCAACTTGTAAAGCAGTGTATTGCAGTGCATGTTTCACTATTTGGCAAGCAGTTGAATATGGGATCACTATTTGGCAAAAAGCCAAGTAGAATATTTAAACTCGGTGTCACTATTTAGCAAGAGGCAAAGTAGTGTTCTGGTTTCTTTTTTGACTAGAAGCAATGTGGTGAAGTTTAGCGGCCTCCAATATTTGGCAAGTAGCGGAAAGCGAGTTCACTATTTGGCAAAAGGCAAAGTAGTGTGTTTCAGTGCATGCTTCACAATTCGGCAAGCGCTTGAATGTAGACTCGCTATTTGGCAAGGAGCAAAGAAGTACAATCCAACACAGGCTCACGATAGGAAACAAACAATGTGACCCAGCTAAATAGTGGCTCACTATTTGGCAAGAGGCAAGGCGCCAAGCCAATCCGGGCCTCGCGATATTGGATTCGACAGCTTTCGCTAACGTTACGGTCAAGGTCTCCTTAATGGGACTTTAGCGGCAGTTGAGCGACATCCCAATGTGTCGGTGAGTGTTGGCAGACGCTCTTGCGTTGGGGCGGGTATCGGTGACACGCTCCAGACCCGACGGCGTGCCGTCCGGAGATAAGGCCCCAACGTCTGCGCTCCCGCCGGACTTTAACCCGCCGGCGGGAGCGGGTCCGCTTGATGCGAGAAAAAAGACGCGTCTCAGTTGTGTATTGAAGTTATTCCGTTTAAAACCGCGCATATCACACAAGCCACGCCCCCTTGGCTTGGTTATTTACGGAGCACTAAAAATACACTGCGCTCTTGTTTCCAGACACGTCAGCCGCTAGAAACACACACACACACACTCGCACACACTTTGACTTGTCCCCGTTAAAGTTGCGCAATCTTTTTGCACGTTGTTGGCCCTTCGAGCGCAGCGGTGGGCAACCCGCGGCTCGCGGGCCCGACCGGGACGCGGATTCCATTCGAAAGTTGGAAAAGGCTCCGATCATTATAGAAAAGAAAAGCGCCACGTCGTGTCCGTCGGCTTGTTGTCCATCCGGAAAAGGAAGCGCTCGCCACCTAAAATTGTATACGCTACGTCCGACGTCCATCTATTTCTGGGAGGGCGGCTCTCATGATCCAAAGCATTCCACATCAGACGTCCAATCGCTATCTATGGAAATCAAACTGTCATCGTTGCATCGGCAAACGTTTATGACCTGTGGAAGATGTCTTTTTCTTTCTTTCTTTCTTTCTTTCTTTCTTTCTTTGATATTGGGTTTCTTTTTTCGGTTTTCTTTCCATTTCCTCCATCTTTCTTTCCTGATTTCTTTTCTATTTTCTGTATCTTTCTTGCATTTGTTTTGGTTTCTTTCTTTCTTTTTTTTTCTTTGATATTTTATTTTTATCTCTTTCCTCTATCGTTCCTTCTATTTTCTGTCTTTCTTGCATTCGTTTTGGTTCTTTTTTTTTCTATTATGTCTATTTTTAAACGTTTCTAGCATTCTTTTGGGGTTTATTTATCTATGAAGGAAGCGCTCCTGTGTTACTCCATCAGTTGAGCTGCGCGTCCATATAATCACCGCTAGAGGGCAGCAAACCACTGTCAGCTAATCTTGAAGCGTGTGCGCAGCATTTTTTGACGCTTTTAGTTCTTATTTCTTATACATAAGGACGCAGTAATATATGTCATCATTATATAGTGCATGTATATAGTGTTGAGTGAGACCTTCCATCAGTTAGTATTAATGACCTAGTGTACGATTTTTTTTGACAGCAAGGGTGACGTCTTTTCTTGGAAGGGGGAAACCACCTCCTTACACCATTATACTCAAAAGAAGATGAAATAGTCCCCAGAGCGCAGGGTAGCAAAAGTCCAATCAGTTATTAGTCAGCGCCAAAATGAAGTCAGCTAGTGTGAAACACACACACACACACGCACACACACACGCACGCACTTATGTAAGAATGGACACAAAGCCTCCGTTGATGAGGCCCATGATTTTTCTGCATTGTGACAGCAATGCTTTTGCGAAATGCTTTGCTATTGTGTAAGGATCATTTGCGTTCATTAGAGAAATGTGTGTCTCCATGTAGATGTTTTTTTTTCTTTAATTGTGCAATGCAAGTTTTTTTTTTTAATTTTCTATTCTTCTTTCGTTTGTCGTTTCTGGTTTGTGATCATAAAAGTGCTAACATAACAGAACAGGCCATTCGAATCTCAGTACTCGTCCATTAACATGTAATTCGTCGATTAATCGACAAAACTATTGGTGAATTGAACTATTGTTAAAATATTTATTAGTTGCGATCACTAAATGTTAAAAAATGTTTAAAAATGTTCTTGAGCTTCCCTTCCTGCTTCTCCCTCGCACAGTTGAAATAACATCAACTTTATGCAAGTATTATGCCAAGAATAAAATATATTATTTTTTAGAACGTTTGTATTTTCACCCAACACTTATTCTTTAGCTATGAATCAATTTTTGTTTTTTTATTCAATGCTAACTCATATAAAATGGATAACTATTAAGAGTCACATTTAATTAACATTTAATTATGAATTCCCATTCAAGCGAGGATGACCTTTTGAAACATCTGCCTGCGCGAAATGCCACTGCTCTTCATTGGCTTTAATGAGGTCACAAACAATATTTATTCACTGGGAGTCTAGAGATGACTCGCCTTTTTTTTTTCCATTTGCGCTTAGCGTACGAGCAGATGGCCTCAAGCATGATGTCATAGCAGGTGACCGGCGGCTGACTCATGACGCGGGCCCTTTGTAATGCGCTCTCTTTTAACGACCCAGGCTTCACTGGAACTGCTCCTCGGCAAGATGCGAGGAATCAAAGAAAGACATGACATCACAGCTAAGCTAAGCTAAGCTATATATATATATATATATATATACATATAAATAACATAGTTTTTTTTTTTTTTTTCCACTGGAACAAACACAAAATATGTATTTTAATTTTTTACCCCCGAATCGTTTCAAAGTAATTGAAATCATTGCATTAGGGCGTTCTGTAGATTAATAACTCATAACATCAGTGATTATACAAGTAAAGTTTCCCTTTAATAAAGCCACATAACCATCGTGATCATGTTTTGGTTCGACGCCTTAATAACAAGAGTTCTTTTCAGAGGATAAAGAATACATGCCCATAAAAGTCATTTTGTTTATCTGGGTATAAAAGATTTAACGGTAGAGTTTAGCACTTTTGCTAGCTTACAACCGGTCTACTCGCTTGCAAACATTACTTCACTCAAATACCTTCCCTTAGCGTGCTAGCAAAAGGACGGCTAACCCGTAACCGCAGTTGGTGCAAAACGATTTGGCGGGAGGATGCGAGCCTGTCACTTTTGACGTATTGTTTGCGTCTCACCGCCGCGATAACTGATGTGCGTTAAGATAGCGGGCGTCAAAAAACAGCTGGGATGCTGGCCCCTTGCTATTTCTCGCCGACATGTCAACAGCGACATCGTGGTCGGCGCGCCGTCCCCCCCTGGAGATGGGGTGTGAGGTTTCAGACAACAAGGTGAGACCTCTGCCCCCCGTGAGCTTCCACTGTCCTAGAATAGCCACTAATCCGTGGATTGGTTCTCGCCTATGTCGGGTTTGGACTCGAGCTGGGGGGCTTGCTAGTTCTGCCTCACTTCTGCCATCAAGGCGTTGTTTTGGTGTTGTTTCTTCAGATTGATTCTGGAATTGATTCACATTTTTGGAAGGAATTTAACACCCGGCTCTTAACGCGACGCCATGGAGTTCAATTCAGTCCGACGGGAAGCGAAAACAGCGGGGACGGTAGCGCCACAACCGATAAGTAGTTCAACACGTAACAATTTTACGTAAAAACAAAAAAATAAATGATGGCCAAACTAAAATATCACCAATAATGTTGATGCCTTTGTGAGATAGATAGATAGATAGATAGATAGATAGATAGATAGATAGATAGATAGATAGATAGATAGATAGATAGATAGATAGATAGATAGATAGATAGATAGATAGATAGATAGATAGATAGATAGATAGATAGATAGTTGGCCTTCTCAATCAATAGCTAGCAAGATACCTTTCTATAGATGGATAGAAACTGTTGATTGCTAGCTAGCGTTCTAGAGCGATAGCTAGCTTTCTAGATTGATGTATAGATAGATCTAAGTAGCTACGAAGCGAACTAACTAGTTAAGCTAGCAAGCTAGCTTCATAGCTGTTTCATCAGTTAGCTAACTAAGCCAACTAACTAGCTAGCTTCAAAGTATCTATCTATCTATCTATCTATCTATCTATCTATCTATCTATCTATCTAT
This sequence comes from Hippichthys cyanospilos, assembly GCF_059441005.1. Taxonomy (NCBI): domain Eukaryota; kingdom Metazoa; phylum Chordata; class Actinopteri; order Syngnathiformes; family Syngnathidae; genus Hippichthys; species Hippichthys cyanospilos. The sequence goes on along the minus strand of NC_142378.1, from coordinate 5,686,380 downwards.
CTGTCTGTCTGTCTGTCTGTCTGTCTGTCTAGCTAGCTAGTGATGGAGAGGCTAGCTAGCTACAGTTTCTATCTATCTATCTATCTATCTATCTATCTATCTATCTATCTATCTATCTATCTATCTATCTATCTATCTATCTATCTATCTATCTATCTATCTATCTATCTATCTATCTATCTATCTATCTATCTATCTATCTATCAAGCTAGCTAGTGATGGAGAAGGCTAGCTAGCTACAGTTTCTATCTATCTATCTATCTATCTATCTATCTATCTATCTATCTATCTATCTATCTATCTATCTATCTATCTATCTATCTATCTATCTATCTATCTATCTATCTATCTATCTATCTATCTATCGAGCTAGCTAGTGATGGAGAGGCTAGCTAGCTAGTTTCTATCTATCTATCTATCTATCTATCTATCTATCTATCTATCTATCTATCTATCTATCTATCTATCTATCTATCTATCTATCTATCTATCTATCTATCTATCTATCTATCTATCTATCTATCTATCTATCTATCCATCCATCCATTCATCCATCCATCCATCCATCCATGTGTGCAGCCCAGGCCACCATATAGCCCCGCCCCTGCCTGCATTGCATTTCTTTTCCCAACATTGCGCAGCCCAATAATAAAACTGAAATGTCTTTCCTTTCATGTTAATTACTATTGCAGTGATTGAATTTTCTTGAAAAGCGTGCATCCCCGGTTGGGGCGTGGTGGGCGACACCAAAGCCGCGTTGAAACGCCACTTTTTCCGTGCGAGCGCTAATCGCCGCGCCAAAAACTTCATGAAAAGCACGTGCGAGTCTATAAAGCGGGCAGAATGCAAGCCACATGACGCTTGACAGCCCAGCTGACGTCTCGGCTTTTGTTCTGTTGAGTCATCAGAACCGGGCCGGGCCGGGCCGGGCTTGGCTCCACATCTGTTGGCCCTCACCTGTTGTGCGACTTGACGTCCCTTCAGCTTACAGGAAGGGGCCCTTTGATGGCTTCTTTCATTCTTTTGCCTTTGAAGTGGAGCAGCTCACTCACTCTTTTGTGTCTCACAATCTTTAATACAGCAGTAAAAAAAAAAAAAAACATGCCGGGTCTCTACATGTTTTATGAGCAGATGGGACTGATGTGCACTTATGTCAACGCTCCACGCTGACAATCCAAAGTCGCAAATAAAAACCTCCGTCGCGCCACTGAATGACCGCTAAGGTTAGCGAAAAGTGCGCGCTAATGCTAAATACAGATTTCGAAGCATTTTGCCCCAGATGAGCAAATGATGTCCTCACATGCAAACACCATACGGTATTTTTTTACAAGTGTAGAGCTGTCAATGTGGTGTCAACAATTTCATCTGGAAAACCCATTCAAACGTACTTGCAAATGCATTCAAACGTGCTGCAGGCTACACGCTAAAAACATAGCATTTACTGTATAGTATAGTTTTACTGTGATGTCCATTGGCATTTCTTCCCATAACATGCTAAAATGTAGCCAATGACAAAGTATGAGATCCTATGATCACGCATGTACTCTTGAATTGTGATTTCCCAGGACGTTAGCATGAAGACGGCAGCTGCAGGGTTAGGGTTAGTCCAAAAAGACGGGACAAATTGATTCCGTTTGCCGTCGCGGAGCGGCCAGTTGGAGCGTGCCTCCCGCTTTGCCGCCAATTGCTGATTGGCTCCAGAAACATTTGTAAGATGGCTAGCAAAATAGTAAAAGATCAACCGGATGGCAAACAAGTCGATTGTGTTCGCTCCCACATCGGCGCAAATGCCCCTTTCTGGGTGGCGCCCGCCTAGCAAAACAGCAAAAGCTGGAGTTGTCTTTGTAGGCTCGACAGGAAGACTTGAGTTTGTGTGTGTATCGAAAGAATACAATGACCTTTACAGTAAGGTGTTTATTTTTAGCTGCTCAAGCACACATGAAGTGTGGAGCCCCCCCCCCCAGTAACAAGTTCCACAAATAATCCCACTCTGGGGGGTCTCCCCCGAGCGAAATACAAATCCCCGCACTTGTGTGTGAATGGAAGTCATCCTCTGCAGCGAGCGACACGCCAACCAGCAAAACACTTTTCCAAGCGCTGACTGGGGAGAATGGCCTTTCGCGTCATTTCTCCATGGTCTTGCACGAGCGAAATGTGCGTGTGCGGAAGCGGCAAGGCCGCAGCCATCTGTCTGACGCTTGCCAGGTGCCGCCTCTCCAAAGTGGTCTTTTTAGACCGGGCCTGATCCCCAGAGCTATTTCCGTGCCGTCCTTACCAAGACTAACTTCTTCTGGCCCGCGGGATTTCACACACACACACACACACACACACACACACACACACACACACACACACACACACACACACACACACACACACACGCACACACACACGCACGCGCACACACACACATATATATAATGCGGCTCATATATGGTGTATTGTGTAGTATCTGAAGGATAACAAAGCAACAACATTCTTAGCGTCAATGAACTACCTATAGCCTCTTACCAAACGTTAGTGTATGAACATGCTGTAATTTTAGCCTACATTAGCGAGTTAGCAATTACCAGCAACCACTACTAATTGTAAAATGCAACATCAACACAAACGATTTCCTCAACAGTATAAACACTCCTATCTTACTAAACGTGGGCAGTAGCATGCATTATCAACATAGATGATAATAAACTATAAATACGCGCTTACATTGTCATTCACTGCGTCACCGTCACGAGCCGAATGACGCACGAAGAACGTAAAACCGGAAACGGAAATGCAGCGCAACCCGACAAATCAAAAGCATACATTTCAAAATTAAACAACGAAACGCCACAAACTCGAACGCTTGAAGAATTCACAACACACACACAGATTAGAAGACTAAATATTAGTTGTATATGTTAATTTTTAAATTGTTTTGTATGTATTTTATTTGGTGTATTTTGTGAGATTCTTCTTTTTTTAAGTTTATGACTTAACAATGTTCGTTTTTAGTTGCTGCAGCTTTCATTACATTTTTAGTTTCTTATTTGTGTCGTTTTATTTAAATTAAATCTTTATTTTTTTTTTTTACTCTAAATTTTTACCATGAAATGAATCTTCATTTTAGATGTTTGTTCAAATAATTGTTAGTTGAAATGTTGTTTCATAATTTACCGTAATTTTTGTAATTTTCCCATCTTTTCGCTCATACTTTTGGATGAGAAATAATTTTCCTTGTTTTTTTTTTATTTTTTTTATTTTATTATAGTTTCCCATCCCAGCTTTCATTTGATTACATAAGTGTAAGAAATAGTTTGCGGGGGAAAAACAATCCAAACAAAAATGAAAACTTGCAAAGTTAGCAAATTGAAAGTCTCACAAGATTTCCAACTGGGAATGGCTCCCTTTGATATTGGACATATTTCTTCTTCCGGCGACCCTTCTTCCATCAGCTGTGGAATTTGGCAAGTCGGGGGGAGGCGGTGTGTGTGTGTGTGTGTGTGTGTGTGTGTGTGTTGGGGGGGGGTTCTCCCACTCCCACCATCCTCACCCAGTCAGTCCGAGCGGGCGTGCGTCACTCTCGTCGTGTGTTTACGTGCTTGCCAGACTCCAAATTTTGTTTAAAGTAGAAAAGGAGCGAGAGGGCGGAGCTCAGGTATGGATCACATGACATTTGTGTGGATTTGATTGAACGTATTGATGGCGTATTGGGAAACTTTCAAATCATCCTCGCTATTCAAGCGCATGTTTTGCGAACTTGGAGTTTTTCAATCAAACAGGAAGGCCCGTTTACGCATTTAAATGAGATTTACTCGCTTTTATCTTGAATGTCAGCATAATTTGGGTGTGTCAAGATGTGTGTGTGTGTGTGTTGTGTGTTTGTAGATCAGCTGCTGCATATGTCTGTCACTATTTTAGTGGCGTGTACGTCTTATGCTCTCACACGTACATACACACATGGTTTGTTTTACACACCCCTACTCACACACACCATGATGTTTCAGACAGTTCCTAAGCCAACAGAACAAAACAGTTTGTAGAAAAGAAATCAAATATTATAAAACAAAATAAATAAATACAAAAAAAAAAGGCAAAGAATGTGGGTGACAAACATACGGCCCGCGGGCCGGTTCTGGCCTGCAAATGGGTTTAATCCGGCCCATCAGATGATTTTGTAACGTTTGAATTTTCTCAGTAAATGAAAAGCGTGAAATGTTTGATCAATTGGTACAATTCTCAAACAAACGGAAGCCGAGCGGGGCCGGTCCCCAAGAAAAAAAAAGTTGGTTTCATTCTGACATTATTCCCCCGAATTCCCAGAATTGTTGCTTTTTTCTCAAAATCCCCCATATGAGCAAAGTGTTTGAGGCCCTGCGAAAAAAAAAAAAAAACGCAGGCAAAATCCTGACGTGAACGCGAGAATCCTCACTTTAAAATCAGAATTCTAAAGTGGAAGTCACAATTCTGATTAACTGAAAATGATGAGATTATTCCCAGAATTTTCATTTTATTCTTAGAATTACCGAGTGCAGCAAATGTTTTGAGCCTTGAATTTGGATGTATTCATTCTGCCAAATTTCCAGCATTATCCGTTTAGTCCTTGAATTTCCCCGCGACCGATACATGCTCGCCGCCAGTTCCGATTTAGCGGGCGCAGCTCATCACGCCGCAGCTGTCGGTCGACTCGGGAATATTCCGAAGCTCCCGCCCGTCTGTCGTGAAACGTCTTCTTCTGTTTTACTGCGCCGCATTCCCGCTTTTATCATCTCTGGCTAGCCGCCGTTTGTCCCGCTTTGACTCCCAACTTTGTGATTGTCCTCGTGAGAATAATTACAGACAGTGCAGAAAAATCCGCGACGTTACTTTCAAGTTAATGAGCCTAGCATGCTAGCGGAAGATCAGAGACAAAACATAAATAAAAAATGCTGCATTCTTTGTTGCTGTTGGAGCCGCTTTTGTAAACAAAAGACAATTTTATATAATAAACAGACTAAATCTAATCTTCCTAAACCCTTCATATTTTCTTCTTTTCAAGTCATATATCTGCTGAGTGTCAGATTTCCCACATTGCGAGCGGTCAGTGAACGCCTCGCCAGTGTAACCTTGAATGTGCTCCAAGCAGTTGTTTTTCCTTTTTCTTGCGACGCAGCTTGAGTTCATTTTGCCATAAATACCCGAAGTTGTGCAGCATCCGTCTTCCGCCAGGTTTATGATCGTGTGGGCATTCCAAAAGATCGCAATTAAGTCAAACGGAATCTCTCTCCGTGTTCTTTAAGCCCTGCAGAGTGAGAGTTATTCTACGACTGGCCAAGATTTGGCCCCTGGGCCTTGTGTATGACACCTGCGCCCTCGAGGATTGACACCTGACAGCGTGCAGAATTAGTCAGGCGGCGGCAAGTGAGGAAAAAAATGTGGGACCGGCGATGACAGGTGGAGCAGAACCCGGCTGGGTGTGTTGCGCCGCCTTATCGCAACAGGAAGTGCTAAAACTTGGCCCGCGCTCTCATTTTAACACGTTAACACAATAGGGAGCAGACGTGATGTGAATTCGGGTGGAAAAACACCCAGGAGGGATAGAATCCACTTCAACAAGAAAATTACGCAGTGTTCTCTTCATGTGTGAAAAAGTTCTTGCGTGAAAAAGTTCAAACGTAGTCCTGTATTTTTCGGGCTATAAGGCACACTGAATTTTATGGAATTTTAATTCATCTGTTTTCTCATGTATAGGCCGAAAGAGCTGAACCCTTAATCGCAGGGTTCAAAGCGTGAGAAAAAAAGCTGTGGTTGTGGTCCAAAATTTACACCATACTGGTCGCCAAAAATCCAAATGAAACTTTAAGGTTCATACTCAAAATCAATGCTTCCGTAGCGTCTTCTTTTGTCTCGCTTTTTTTACCGGGAGATCGACCCCTGGTGGCTAGTATAAAGAAGTTTAGATACACCACACTGGAGCATCAACCGAAGGGCTCAAAGCGTGAGAAAAAAGCTGTGGCTTCTGATCCTATTTTTATAGTAGTAATTGCCAAAAATCCAAATTCAAACTCAAAATCGATGCTTTCAGAGCATCTTGTTTCACCGGGAGATAGCCCCCGTGGCTGGTAAAAAAAACTGCAGCTTCGCTGCACTGGACTATAAGCCACAGGGTTCAAAGCGTGAGAAAAAAGTGATGGCTTGCGGTCCATCGTTTACAGTATACCAGTGGCAATAAAATCCAAATAAAAGTCCCAAGTCCAAAAATAGCTGTTGAAACTCTAAATCAATACTTCCAGAGTGTCTTTACTGGGAGATTGCCCCCTGGTGGCAAATAAAAAAAACTTCAGATGCGCCACACTGGCCTATAAGCCACAGGGTTCAAAGCGTGAGAAAAAAAGTGGTGGCTTGTGGTCCGAAATTTCCGGTATAAAAGCTAAGCACGCTACAAGCTAACGGCGCGCACTTGGACAACTCTTAGACGGCAAAAAAAAAAAACAATCTGACGCAAGAGTCGACAGCTGAGCAACGCGGCCAACAATAACGTCCCGGATTAATCAGCTTTAATGGCACATAATTACTCAGCCAAAGTCGGTGATACGCACATGTTAGCGTTTATTTCCGTATGGCGTGCGGCATTCAAACATCTATCAAAAAAAAAAAAGTCTCATTTAAAGAGGAAGGAAGGGTGCGTGAAAGTAAAGGTGCAGATTGTTTTCTTGGCCCCGGTGTAGCCTTACCGCCCATTTCCTCTGCACACAAATGCCATTCCCAAAAGCCGCCATTGCAAATAAAGAGACGTTGAGTGAAGGCCGGCCCTTTCACCTGCGCGCTCGTTCCACGAAACATGTGTGCAAGCATTGACTGCTTTCAGTTGGTCCTCCTCAAATTGTGTGTGTGTGTGTGTGTGTGTGTGTGTGTGTAGGGGGGGGCTTTGTTTTTGCCATGTGAAGTGGAATTGCAATAAATGAAGGATTGGCATCATTTTGCTTTTTTCAGGCACTTTGATGCACTTGTTTATTTTTTTCAGTTTTAGACTAACTCTAACCTGTATTAACGCTGTAAAAAGTAGCTCGCGGTTGACCAAAGTTGCTCTCAATTGCTTTTCTTCTATCATCAATGTTAAAAAGGACACGGTTTTAAGTGTGTTTGTACTATTTTCATAGATTATAATCTTTTTTATAGTCTGCGTGACGAGTGGGAGGGAGGCACGGATGACTCAAGGGAAAAGGCTTCTGCCATGTAAAGTGTAATTGCAATAAATTAAGGACAGGCATCTTTTTTTTTCAGGCTGTTTGATGCTTTTGTTTATTTTTTTCAGTTTTAGACTAACTTTAACCTGTATTAACGCTGTAAAAAGTAGCTCACGGTTGACCAAAGTTGCTCTATATTGCTTTTCTTCTGTTATCGATATTAAAAAGGATACGGTTTTAAGTGTGTTTATACAATTTTCATAGATTAGACTTTTGACTTTTGCCGTCGCTGGCGGAAAATCCGTCCAAGAGCGGCTCTCCGCTTTCACCGCAAACCTTAAAAGCACCAGATGGCGGAGACCCGATCGGGACAGGAAGCGTGGGAGAAGGCTCGCAAGCTAACGCGCTCCGCATCATCCAAAAAATAAAAACCTGGGATGGAATGGGATGGGATGGAGGGGATGTCGTTTTGGATGTGTTTGTCTGTTGCTGCTCCAACGCGGTGAAGCTGGGCGAACCGCACGAGGTTCAAACAGAGTGCAGCTGCACCGTCTTTAGACTTAATTATAAACTACAATAGAGATGTCCAAAGAGAGCGAGAGCATGTGAGAGACCTCTCAAAAAGAAGGCAGATGAGGTATCTCATTTCTTACAGTCTGTGAGAACAATGAAGGCTCCGCGACCGAGGTGTTTTTTTTGTACAATTGCTCGGTTTTCGTGCAAGCCCTCCTAGAAACAATCCGGATTCGTGCATTCATTCACATTCATTCAAAGCGTTTCCGAAGTTGTCTTTTTTGGTCGAACAGTCAGCAATGAAATATTGACGTGGCATATTCTGACGGATGGCCTTTCAAAATAAAATCATCGAGTAAAACAATTCAAAAGCCCCTGGTTCTCTTTGTAAACAGTCGCACTCAACGAACAAGCACTTAAGAGTTAGAAATGCCTTTAATGCAATGGCCTTAATTAAAGGGCTTTATTTTGAAAGCCTGAATTTTGTGTATACTGCACATGGAATTGTGTAGAATCACATGAAGTGATATGAAATGATTTTGAATGAAATTAAATCATGTGGAATGATATGAAAAAAGGCGGAAGAAACAAAATGTTTTTTGAAGATATGGAATGATGTGGAATTATGGAAGTTCATATAGAATGATGTGAAAAGACATTGCAGGATTTGGGATGGTTCAGTGAAAACCAAAAAAATGAAGATGAAAAAGAATGTAATTAAATGATATGAAATGGTACTGAAATATATGGAATATGAAATATGTGGAATGATGTGGAATAATGGAAGTTCATATATAATGATGTGGAAAGATATTGAATGATGTGGGATGGTTCAGTGAAAAAGTAAAAAATGACTGTGAAAAACAATGATAACAACGGTATGGAATTATATTGAATGATATGGATTGATGTGGAATCCTGGAAGTATGTGTAGAATGACATGGAAAGATATCAAACGGTGAGGAATGGTTCAATGAAAAACTTGAAAATGACAGAGAAAAAGAATGATAATCAATGGTATGGAATGATAGTGAAAGAAATGGAATGATGTGAAACGTATTTCATGATTTAGAATAATGTGGATACTGGTGAAATGGTGGACTTTTCGGTACACATGATTATCAGAATGTTGGAAATCTGTTCCAGTAAAAGTGTGACGTTGAGCGTTGTGTTTGTCGCCCAGGTGGTTCTGCGAGGGTCGCGAGCTGCACAACTCCCCCGATATCCACATCTGGCGAGATGGTGAGCTTCACACGCTGGTGATCGCCGAGGCCTTTGAGGACGACACGGGCCGCTACACCTGCGTGGCGTCCAACAGCCTCGGGGCGGACAACACTTCGGCCGAGGTTTACATCGAAGGTCAACGCCGGAATGTTCGACATAAGAACAAAAAAAATTAAACGATGTGGACGGCCACGAATATAACTTGACCTTTGGTCTCATTTCAGGAGCGTCCTCATCAGACTCGGACGGAGAAGGCTCGCCGCCAAAGTCCAGATCGGCAAGCATGCCCGTGTACGTGCTTCGATCCGGCTCCCCGCCGATTTGCCGGCGTCGTCGTCCGAGCTGGGCTCTTCCGCTTCTTTTCCAGACTGCAGAAGAAAACCACTTCCATGTCCCTGACCATTCGCTCGTCGTCGCCCAAAACTCCGGAGGTTCTGCCTCGGCGCTCCGCGCTGGTCCAGTCGCTGTCGCAGCCGCCGCAGCGGGTGAGGATCCGGCGCCGGCGAAACGCTGCCGTCTTCGCGGATTCATTTTTTTGCGTCGTGGTCCTTCAGGCGCAGAGTCCCGTGTCGTCGCTGTATGCCGGCGATGCCTCAGGTCCGCCTACGTTCACGAAAGTAAGTCGCAATACACAGCACGCATTTTTACGTACGGGATATTAGGGCGAATTTTGTAAGATTCTCATTCATTCGACAGATTTTTGTCATGTTAATTTTTTGTTTGACGCTTGTCAGTTTTTGTCCAATTTTTGGCAGGTCCGATCCATTTGTTTGCCATATTTTTGTCCAGTGTTTGCCTGGCATTTGTCATTTGAGTGATTGTTTAGTTTAAGTCGTTAGTTTAATTAAGTTCCTACATAGCCCTAATTCATACTTTACACTTTATATGTTTTAATTCCAGAAAATGTTTTCATAAGCTTCTCCAAATGAGGAAAGAGTCGGGTGACTTGCCAACACTTTACTTCCTGTCGGTGGAGCGGGCAGGGGTCTCCATATTTTTGCCCATCCGACTTGTCAAAATGAATTTCCGTTCAAATTTGACACATCGCCATTGCTTTGGTTCAGCTGCTGCAGGACGCCCAGGCGTCGGAAGGTCAGGTGGTGGTTCTGGAGTGCAGGGTCCGCGGGGGCCCGCCTCTGCAGGTCAAGTGGTACCGCCAAGGCGAGGAGATCCCGGACTCCCCGGATTTTCGTATTCTCCAGAAAAGTATGTGGCTTTTAACCTTTGAATCCTGAAATCAATGCTACGCTAATAGTACCACATAGCATTCATTACTTAAAGTCCTTTTGTTTTTAACCACACGTGGCTAATAAAAAAAAACACCGATTCTTGTTTTTGTTTTTCTCTATGAAATTTCCACCAGAACCCCGATCTGCGGCAGAGTCAGGTACGTCCAATCACCGTCCGTCTGACATAACAATGTCCCCCGGTGTAGTCAGACGACGTAAACACTGAATCACAACAATTGCTCAGGTGTTAGCTCTTCAGACTGTGACTCAGGCGCACGGGCTCTCGTTTTGACTCACCGGTACATAGAAATGAGCGTCCTCTGCCTCGGCGTCTCATGTGTCTGTCATGTCTCATTTGCAAAGGAGTAGCGTGTCAGCATCGCGGTCGCTGTCTGCTTTCCACTTTTTACTGCTTTAGCCCCGGGGCGACGTCGCACATTCAGGTGGTGCAGCGGTCGCAAGGGAGGTTGCGTAACGCAAGCCCAGCCACCACTGAAGCTTCTATTCTATGTGCCTTGAAACAGTTTTGAAAACAGTTTTATAATAAGCCATTATTATACCTTTTAGTACGGTGCGCCTTATAGTGCAAAAAATGCGGTAGGTGACAGAGACCAAAACAACAGACACTATTGCCTATTAACAGAGTTTATCTGATTGTTTCGTTGCCATTCCCTTTAGCGCAGCTCCATCTAGTGGAGGCATAACGCAACCTTATGCCGTACCTTCCATCGTGTGCGCCTTATAATGTGGTGCACCTTATATGTGAAAACAGTTTGAAACTGGGCCAATCATCGAAAGTGTGCCTTGTAGTGCGGAAAATACGGTACCATCAAATACAGTACAAATGACCTATTTTGTACTTAATTATTGGCAAAAATACAATATGACATAGTTCGAGAAAATGTAAGGATATAGCAGAATGCACTGTTGCATTTTGTTGTGTGTTTTCAAACTTAACGAATTTGAATAATGGACAATCAGATGACCTAAGAATGATCCCTGTGGGACCCCGCCACATAAATCGTTCCCTTGGATCTAAAGCACATTTCTTCCAGTTGATTTATATGCGAATGTTTGTTTTTCCTCAGATGAGATCTGCACCCTGGTGATCGCCGAGGCCTTTCCGGAAGACGGGGGCCTGTTCTGCTGCACCGCCTCCAACCCGTACGGTTCAGCCAATAGCGCCGCCCAACTCACAGTAACAGCCGGTCAGTCTTTGTGCTTATCGTTGCCGTAGAAATTGCGTGAGTGTTTGGATGGGAGGAGGTCTGGGGGGCGTGGGCCCCTTCATTGGGTACAAGAGCAAAATCAGGGGCAAGATTATGATTGGGAATTGGGAATTGGGTTGGTTAAATGACCATCAAATCAGTGCACCTGATTCTGTGGTCACTTTGTGCTCAAGTGAGTGCATCACGCAGTGGAGGGAGGGTTGCGTAAACAGGAAGTGTCTGAACTCGAGTGTGTGGGGGGGGCTATTTTAGATGAGATGATACACAGACACCGAGGTAGATAAAATCCAGAACGAGAGGGGGCAATAAATGGAATATTTTCCCCGCTGTTTATTTCCCCCCAGGAGCCGAGGACTCCTCCTCCAGTAACGGCGTGTCTGGAGATAGCGCCGCACCGGAGGACGGGGCGTCCTTCCCCCCGCCGTCGCCGCCCCCGCCCACCGAGATCAGCCTGCTGCAAGTGCCACCCAAGATGCCCCCTCAGGAAGTGGAGCTGTGGCCCCCGGAGGCCGCGGAAACTCAGCGGGAGATGAGCTGCGTGCCTAACGGCCAGCCCGCCCCTCCGCCGTCGCCACCTGCGGAAGCCGCGCCCCCGCCTCCCACGCCGCCGCCCCCCCCCTCCGCCAAGATCCGACCGCAGCCCCACCCGGGCCCCGTCGGACTCGCCTCCCACCCCTGGAAAGATGTCTCCGTCCCCCGGGAGGGAGGGCCCGCCGCTTCCCACCAAGCCCAAACCCAAGCTGTGAGTACCTGCCCCCCCCCCGGGGCTCGGGGAAGGGAGGGGGGCCGCCAGAGAGGCGCCACCGGGAGACCTGATAGCGTTATGAAAGGGTTAAAAAAAGGGAAGCGGGGGAATCCCGGAAACAAAAGCATTCCGCTGCCATGACAACACTTCCGTGCGCCAGCATAGGCGGCCATGTCTTTGGCTCACAATCGTTTTTCGCCAATCCGGTTTGCGGATTTGGTTTTCTCCCTTGAAAGCATACGTTTATAATTGCAAACATTTTGACTTTACTTTGGTACAAAATCGACCAAAAACACAAACTGATTTTGGTTTGATCCGGATTGAATTCAAGAGTGGATATACGTACGCAGGATCAATGTGATTTTAGAATCCAAGCAATTTTCAAGACTTGATCCTGAATGTGTTCAAATTGCGCACAGCCTATATGATGACCTGATCTTGATTCTGACCCCAGTTTTACTCCTGATCCAGATTCCAGTCTTAATCATGCACCTGATCCTGACCTCACACAATTTTTCCGAAATAAACCGCGTTCGGATTTTTTTCATCTCCACACACAATCAATTTTGAATCCAGTCTCAATCTTCATCCTGATTCTGCTATTTTAATCTAGTCTTAATACTGGTCCTCACTTTGAGCTTCATCTTGAGTGCAATAATTCCTTTTTCTGAGCCTGATCTCAGTTTAAATGATGATCCTTATTCTGATTTGATGCTAATACTTGTTGCGATTCTGATTTTAATTTTATTCTTGATTCAGGACTTTATTTTTATCTCAGTCTCATTCCTGATCACGCCGTAATTTTGGTGTTGAAATTGATACTTGTTGTGATTCTTGATTCCTCGTTGAACCATCCCTGATTTTGCTCCTATTATTCAACTTGATGCGATTCTGATCTTAATTTACTTCTCAATTCAGGTCTTTATTCTTATCTCAGTCCCAATCCTGATCCTGATCTCACAAATTTTCCTACTGGTCGTTTTTCATATTGATTCCGATTCCGGTTTTGCTACGGCGGTTATCATCTTGATTTAACAATCGAATGAAATATGGTGCGGATTGCGTTTCCTTTTGCCAAAATTGGACAAGAATAGCAAGCCGTGCTCTTGAGTTTTGCGCGGAATTACCGCGTCTTTGGCCGCCAGGAATATCTGCGGCGTGACTCACGAATGTTTGTGGAAGTGGAAGTAATCAAGTCCTTAATGAAGTCTTAACAATGGCTCCCCGGCTGAGGTGCTGCTTGCGGTTTTGGACGCCAAATCAGCAGCATGTGCTCTTTGGCGAGCCAGCAAAAGTCAGAGTGGAAGGAAGACAACGCAGGCCCGAGAGGGGGGAAAAAAATGGAAAAAAAAAGAGTCAAGAAACCAGAGTCGAGAAAAATCATATCGTGTCCCGCCGTTCTCCCGTGTCGGGAGATGGGCAGTCCTTAAATGGACATGCCAGGACCGGGATTGGCCGAGACGTCGGGCCGACCCGGCGCGCCATTGGCCGCTCGGCCTAGAATGACCTGCCCGGAATGGAGAAAGTTTCCAAAAAAGGAAGAGAGCTGTCAGAGCTGACCTTCCTCGCCAGGCGCAGAAGGGGGGCGGGGCTAGCGCAGAGAAGCGGGTCACGGAGGACTTGAGCGGACTCGTATGTTTGCGAGTTGACAGCATGGAAAGTCCAGGGTCCGCTCGCAGATGGCAGAGGCTGCGCTTCCCCGGAAAGAAGGTTCCGGCGCGCTAAACGCCGCGTGCAGAGAAGTGTCTCTCCAGACCTCTACGACACATTGCGCATTCAAGCAATCAATCATGGGAACATTCTTCAGGGAAATGAAGATTTTTTTCAATGTTTCTGCAATGTTTCTACAGCCTGGTTCGAAAACCAATGTGATATCAGTCTTTATCCTGATTCTGATCATAATCTGGCTTTGATCCTAATCCCAATTTGGATGTCAAGATCTAAATCCTAACCTGACATTAATTTTATCGCAACCTGGATCTAGATCTAGTTTCTGATCCTTGTTCTAGTTTTAGCCTTGATTACTGGTTCAGATCATGATCTCAAAATTAATCCTGGGATAAATGTAATCTCATTCATTATCCTGATCCCAATCTGGGTTTGATCCAATTCCCAACTCTGATGTCAAGATCGTCTAGATCCTAATTTTACATTCATTTGTTCTCAATCTGGATCTCGATTCGGATTCCGATCCTGGTTCTGATTTGAGTCTGGATGCCAAATCTGATCCAAATCAGAATGCATGATAACTGTCCTAAATCTGATTTTAGCCTTGGTTTCAATTTGGATGTTTTAATCCCGATTCTCATGATGATCTCAATCTTGAGCTTTATTGTCATTAGTAAATCCAATTATTACATTTTGAGCACAATACGAATCCAGATTCTCATCCTTATTCAGATTGTACTCTTAATTCTGATTGCGGCACTGATTCTAATGTCAGTCTTGCTATGTGCTGTGATTCTGATCCACATTTTCCCTCTCTCAGTACTCCGAATTGCAATCTCAGTCTAATTCCTCTTTCTGTTCCGAATGCCAATGTTATGCCTGATGATTTGAATTTGAACCTTGAATCCTGACCCGGTCCTTTTTTTTTAGTTCTAAAACGCCGCTCCAGATCCAGATCTCAAAGCGTCATAACTGGCTGCAGCTGCTTGTATGAAGAACCAGAGTGTTTTACTGAACACTTTACTGTAATGAGTCAACAATAGCGGTGACTCATGTTGCTTTGACATATTGATCCCAGACCCCCCCCACCCCCCCCCCCCACCCCACACACACACAAAAGATACACAGACAGACAGACAGACACCCACTCCCATTTGTGTCCATCAACACTGATTCATCAAAACAAATGAAATGTGGGGGCGTCAAATAGAAAACGAGTCATTCCCAAAGGTATTGTTGTTCTTCTGTTTTTAAAACAAAGTAGACATATGACGTGGTACACTTTGATCGTGACTGTTTCTTGACCATAGATACATATTTTGATGTCCAGTATGTATGTTGTGGGATGCTTTGGATCACGGGATGTCCCTTTTCAAATATTTTGCAAGAGACAGTCGTATAGATATTGGACTTATGATGTGGAAGACGTCGGGTCATGATAATTCTCTTTAAGTTAATAGATGCCTGTTGGATGTATGTGTGTGATGTGGTATGCTTTGGATCACGACCACTTCCTTTCCGGAGGAAGTTATTAAATGGAACACTTTGGACAATAATATTTGTTTTCATTTCGAGCCAAATAGATAGCTAGTATGCTTTGGATTATGTCAACTTCCATATACAAATAGGTCCGGTTTTTATGTTTGATGTGGTATGCTTTGGATCCTAGGCATTTCTGTGCTTCCACGGCTGGACGTTGCTCTGTTTGCGGGACAAAAGTTAGTCGAGAGAGCGGAGACGCGCTTTTGCTGTGAAAGTTCTCTTATTGTGAAGGCTGAGGGCGGAGGAGGCCCCGTCTGGCAGACAGCCTGACTCACGCGGAGGGCGGGAGGTCGAGCGAGCGAGCGGGGGGAGGGAGAGAGAGAGCCCGTCTGTCAGCGCGCGGGCCGCCGAGCGCTCTCTATATAGGTCGCTCGCTACCTGGCGGGGCCGCAGACGTCCGCACGCTCCCGCAACGGAAGGGACGCCCGACGCTCGCAGGTAAAAAAAAGGCATCCGGATCGTTTGCTTTGGTCTGAAAGCTGCCAAGGGAGTCGCTTTCCACTTTGATGAACTTTGAAAAGTTTCCGCCGTTTGCGTCTTTTGGGTGAGATGAAGCTAGCGTCCTGGATTTGTTCGCTTTGCTTCTCGTAACAAAAGTCCGCCGAGCGTTTCTTCCTCCCGGAGAAGAACGCGTCGGGCGTTCCTCGTGTGATGGATGCAGGGAGGATGGATGAAGGTGCGGATGGATGGCGTCGGACGCCGAGTGAAACGTGAGACGCAAAAGGAAGAAAAAGGCTCTGTGTGCTGCCTTTGGAAGGAAAACAGTCTGCTTCTATTTTGCGTGTGTGTGTGTGTGTGTGTGTGTGTGTGTGTGTGTGTGTGTGTGTGTGTGTGTGTGTGCAATTAGAGGCCTCGGAGAGCCAGGGGGCGGGTTGGAGGAGAATTGGGGGGGGGGTGCTTCATGAGTGGGTCTCGGCAGAGAAAGGGCTTTTCCAAGTCAGCTGACAAGGCTGGCAAGCGAGGAGTGAGGAATAAAACTTTTGTTTTGTTTTTTTTTAAGTATGTGACATGTTTTGGAGGGCAAAGGTCAGGCAAGATTGTCTGGAAACATTCCAATCAGCCGAGTTGTTGCCAAAGCTGACGGTGAGGCTTTTAACTCCCACGTTCAACTAAGGTATGACTTCATTATGTAAGTGTTCACTGAGGGGAAAAAAATCAGTTTTGTCATTAAAAGAGGCAAGGAACCATATTTGGGAAGTCCTGCCTGGCTGCAGGATTAGGAAACTGTGCACCCAACTTAATTTTTTTTCCTGATGTGTTTATGGATTCTGTATTGTCATTCATTCAGCTCTTTACATTTTTAGGGCATTGAAATAATCAACATTTTTTTTTAGAGCTGTTTATTCATTATTTTTTATCCATCATATAGGTTTTATTAGGATTTAGTATTTTTTGTAGCTTTTTTTATTCATGTTTTTTTGGATTATTTTTTTTAATAATGTTGTATTTTCATTTTACATGTTATATTTTCTAACTAATATTTACAAAATCTTAATACAAGATTTGTATTTGATATATTATATAAAGTATATATTAAAGTATATAATATACAAAGTATTCTGCATACGCTATTTTATATATATATATATATATATATATATATATATATATATATATATATATATATATATATATATATATATATATATATATATATATATATATATATATATATATATATATATATATATATATATATATATATATATATATATATATATATATACAATATTTATTTATTATAGGGTTTTTTTATTCTTATATTTTCCTGTTTTTTGTTCTTGCGGGTTTTTTTTAAAATTTTATTTACATTTTATTTTATTATTGATTATTGATTTTATTTAAGATCCCCCTTTGAATGTCAATACTTAATTTCGGACATTTAGTTGATAAGCTTTATTTTCCACGAAGTCCGCCACAACTTTTTTTTTTTTGGATGATTGGCTCGCAGACATCACATGACTAGCCGCCAAGTAATCATCCGGCGTCAGGACGCACGCAAAAGTCTTTGGGAGCGATTGATGTGATGGACGTCAAGCAAGTCAGCGTTGGGAAACGGTGACGCGTTTCCTGTCGGAGGCCCGAATGAGCTGGTGCGGCATTTTCGCCGCGTCTGACTCAGATAGGAGAGTCACTAACATTTCCTACGGCCCCCGAACGCGTCGCGCCTCTGGCCTGACGGGCCTTGTTTGCAAACATCCAGCGCGACCTCATTAACGTCGTGCGCGCTTATCAACTTCCTGCCCTCCCCCTCCAACATTTCCTGTCATCAGCCGTCTTGTAAATGGCGGCAGCAGCAGCGAAATGCGCCGTCACAGCTGGAATGAGGAGCAGGCAGAGGGCAGCGCCTTGAAAAGCCACTTGCGGGCCAGGCCGCTGGCCCCGGGCCCCGCGGCGCAAACACAGCTGCGTTGCCGTGGCAACCGCGCAACACTTCTTTCTTTAGTTGGGGACGTGAGAACAGTGGCGCCCGCTCATAAAGCCTCCTTTTCAGCCATATTGAACATCCGCCAGTTTTTGATTTGAAAAAAAAAGCTACTCAATATGTCATGCTACTAGAATTTTTTATGGCTTTTTCAATATTGAAATATTCACAACTAGGGATGAGCAAGTACCGATACTCTTGAAACCATAGCTGGCCTCATTTCAAGTTATCGGTACTTGCGATTGCAGCCTTATTGTGAGAAATCACATATTGGAAGGATAGAAAATTGCAGTGATATTCGAAAGAATATTATATTAGTTGGTTAGCTAGCTAGTAAATTATTTAGTTAATTAGTTAGTTTTATAGCATGTCTGCTGGGTTTTGTGTAGACAATTGTAAGTAGGATCTGGCAAAAGAGTATCAAAGACACAAGCTAGGTAGCTAGCTAGCTAGTTACGCAAGTTACTAGCTAACTACCTACTGGGTTGTGTGCAAGTGGGATTTGAAAAAGTGCAATCAAGAATCTCAGTTAATTAGGTTGTGTCTGGACCATTGTAAGTGGGATCTAAAAAGGCGCCAACAAGGAAACAATTGCGTGACTAACGAACAATTAGCTAGCTAGCTAGCTAGTTACACAAGTCTCTAACTACCCACTTGTCGAACGTGTTCGCTGAGTTGTGTTCGGAGCTTTGCAAATTTTCTTCTTTTCTAACGTTTTTGTTGCGTTTTCTCTGGGTTATTGTAAAAGGGATTTGAAAAAAGTCATAGAAAAAATACTTTGTTTCAATATCGGCCTGGAAAAAAGTGGCTTCACACATCCCTGTTAGCCAGTTAGTTCGTTAGTAAGTTAGTTAGTTAGTTGTGTAACACATTTGCGGTGTTGTGTCTGGAGCATTGTAAAAGGAGTACGAGATGAGCGCGCAAAGAAAAAGTTTCCTGCGCGCTCAGCCGGCGCCGCTCCATTCACGCCAAAAAAGGAAATCGAGCTGCTTGCTGCAGACCGCCCGCCCGCCCGCCCGCTCGCTGCCAAACTATTCCAGTAAAAGCACTCTTTGGCTCTTTGGGAAATGGAAGAGCAAACGTATAGACATGCTGGACAGACGTGAACGTGTGTCCCTTTAAAGAAGGGTTGGAAGAAAAATCATTTTTAGGGTTCAGTGTTTTTTTTTTTTTTTTGTGGTTCCGATTGTGGAACATCTGGAAAAGATTGCGGCCAGCTGCTGAAGTCAGCCCTGAGGGACTCCTGATTAGCTCTCCCTCTGGGATCTGCCTTGTTCTCAACACGCACTTAGTTTACTTTCAGTTTTTCGACATTCAACTGACCTACATTCATGTTGACGCTTGGTCATTCTCTATTTTTGCTCACGATAGATAAAAACAAAACAGATTCACGAGAAACTAGCCCATATAGTTCATACAGTGCACATGAACATCCATGCAACATGAAATAGTTTGAGGATAATATGATAGAAATCAACAAAAACTGCAAATAATACACGAGCCATTACCGAAGAGAACAAGCTGTTAGCTTGATGCGAACTTTATGCTAAAGTGGCTACATGAAGACAGCCTAATTGAATGCTTATATAGGTCAACCCGATTTCATTTCGTAACGGGAACGGTGCGTTTTATTTTCGAATTAAGAGCAAATGGATTGGAACGTGCAGCAACTTGTTGCAAAATTGCATCATAGTGAGCATTTGCAAGTCTTTTCGTGCGCACATTGTCATTAGTGAGACGACAATTTCTGGCCGCTGATGTTTTAGGGCGTGTCTTCTGGAGTTCCTGAATCAAATACACTCGGGGAAACCATTACAAATGTATTTCCAAAGTACAATACTTCAAACGCGGCTGTCACTCTGTTTTATTATACTTTTTGTGCCGGTTTGAGGATACTTGGCCGAAAAATATTTTTCAGGCGGTAGATCATTGAAAAAAGCTATGCCTATTTGAATGCGGTGGAGCAACACATGTAGACAAGCAATTTGTATGTAATGCAACGTTATATGTCTTACGTCTGTATTGCAGTGCCCCCTGTTGGCCATGATGCACACACTAAGAAGCGGCACGATATCCAGTAAATTGCAGCAAAAAAAAAAAAAATGGACTATGCATTTAACTACAGAATTACAGTATGCTTTTACAAGGTAGAAGCGTGTGCTTAGTTTGACCATGTTGCTTTTTTTGGAGGAGGTTGGAGGCGGGGTTTGAATGTCTTCGTGTGTGTTGCGGGAAGGAAAGGCCGCGCAAGCGCTCATATCTTATCAGCCGGCCGCTGTCCACAAAAAAAAAGTGTTGACAATGCACGGAGGAGATAAAGAGGCTCAATGGCGCTTTCTTTTGTTTGCCGCTCGGGTGCCGCTGCTGATCTTTGCTTTCCGATTGTTCAAGTGTGTGTTTTGGGCCCGCGCGGCACGGTCCAGCCTGCCGTCTTTCCTCCTGGGGTGCGCTCATCAGCGTTCTTCGACGCCCACATTTAAGTCAATGCTCACATGACAACTACTTGAAAATGGTTTGATCTCTTTATTTATATTACCGACTGGGGATATTCATCAAGATTTCTGTAAATAGGCCAGAATTAGCATTTATTTATTGCGGGAAGTACATATTAATAAATATTTCTGTAAATATGCCAGAATGGATATTCATGGATTTATTTATTTGTTTTAGGGATTGTATTTTTTTTTTTATAAACACTGCTGTAAATATGCTAAAATGATCATTTATTTAAAGCTATCAGTTCTCAGGTGGCTCAAATAAGATGTAGTTTTCATGCCAGGCCAGTAGTTGGCAGGATTTTTTTGTGAGATGTGCGGATCTGCTCTTCTGTAGCTCATTATGGAAAATTATTTACAGTGAGATCATTTTGCAAACTCAAGCATTGGTTATAATACTAATGAGGGAGATGGTTGCATTTTTTGTTTGTTAGTAGGCATGTTTTTTTTTTTTTTTTCATTGTGTTGATTTACAGTGTGAAATTTCGTAAGGATTGACATGTTGCGTTTGTTGACATGCAGGAACGCGTTGCAGCTGAAGCAGCTTCAGGAGCAGATTCTATTGGAGCAGCAGGAAGCCGCCATCTGGCTGCAGCAGCAGGAAGTCCCGCCCCCGCCGCAGGAAGCGCTCCCGCCCACCTCGCCGTCTCCGCCCCTCCCTCCTCCGCCCTCCTTCCAAGAGCTGGAGAGCAGCGTCAGCATGCAGGCCAGCACCTTCAACTACGCGCGGCCCAAGCAGTTCATCGCCGCCCAGAATCCCGGCGCCGGTTTCGCCGCCCACTCCTCGGGTTCCTCGGGCTCCGGGCTGTCCTCCCCCCTGTCCCCCCCCAGCTCGCATAAAGCCTTCGGGAAGACGCCCGGCCCGCCGTTCTCCATGGGCCTCGAGTCACCCGTCTCGCCTTCCTTCCCGCCCCCGCCGCCGCCCTTCTTGGCCTCGGCTAACCCGCCTTCGCCCTCGGGCGGCGCCCAGGACTTCCCCCCTCCTCCACCTCCTCCCCCGCCGCCCCCTCCTCCCCCGCCGTTGTGCGCGTCGCCCGCCCTCTCGGACGCGTCCTCGCCGTTCTCCTCCGTGCCGCCGTCTCCGGCTTCCAGCTTCCTGTCCTCGGTGTTGCCGGCCACGCCCACCGCCATGTCGCCCGGCCCCGCCGTCAACGCGCTGGGCCTCCCCAAAGGAAACGGCACTGTGTGAGTTCCCAAATACACATTTGTGATGTCATCAGCGCTAGGAATTCATTCGAATCTTCTTTTTCGGCGTTCGCGCACTGTATCTTCCGCACTATACGGCGCACTGGATCAGAAGGTGCACCTTCAATAACTGGACTATTGTAAAACCGTTTTTTTCACGTATAAGGCGCACTGCATTATAAGGCGCATAGATTAGAAGCTACAGTAGTGGTTGTGTTATGCAGCCACTAGATGGAGCTGCGCTAAAGGGAGCAGCAACAAAACAATCAGATAAGCCATATATATATATATATATATATATATATATATATATTTTTTTTTTACGTGTGGTTGTGTGGTGTGCGCAGCAAAGCCTTCCCCAAGAAGTCTCCAGGGAGCCGCACGGCCCGCGTGGCCTCCGACTCGGACATTCAAGGCTCCAAGGACGCCGTCATCCAGGACCTGGAGAGGAAGCTGCGCTTTAAAGAGGAGCGCCTCAGCAACGGCCAGCAGGTGTGTATTTGTGTGTGTGTGTGTGTCCTCCCCCGCTGCTTGTTAACCCACGGCTACTAACCGTGTCCTAACTAGATGTGTGCGTGTGCGCGCGGCACTACTTACACACTAACCCGCGCTGACATGCATCCGTGCTTGCAGAGGCTAACCTACGAGGAGAAGATGGCCCGCAGGCTGCTGGGCGCCGACAACGCCGCCACCGTCTTAAAGGCGCAGGACGCCGAGGAGGAGCCCGCCACGCAGGTATTCTTACACACGTGTCCATCGTGGGAGGATTCCGTGGACCTTCCCGCGACTTACTTTCCTCTTTCTCTTCTTGTTCCGATATTTTTTGCACAATGCATAAGTGGAAACATTTGTTTAGCTGTTTCGGAGGGTCGGTTTGCATGATTGTCTTCTTGTAGGTGTCCCGATACTTTTGCACAGTACGCATTTTGTACTGCAAGTGTTTTTTGGGTTTTGACCTCCACGTTTGCTTTGGCTGTCCCAATACTTTTGCACAGCACGCTGCTTTCACATGTTTGAATTTGACCATTGATGAGGTGTTTGAACTTTGGACAAGTGTGTGTGTGAAGTGTAAACATTAAAAAGTGTCAGGGTGGTGCGCGTGTGGCGCCAGCTCCGCCCACTTTGTCTTGTTCATTCATGGGGAACATTGAGCCTCTATTTTTATCGATAAGGTGGGAAGGTGGGACGCAAGCCACGCCCCCTCGAGAAATAATGACCTGTGTTTGCAGTCATATTTTTAGCATGCTCTTTTTTTTTTTTTTTGGGGGGGGGGGGGGGTACCTCCTTCCTTCGTTCCTTCAGCCTTTTTCCTTCCTACTTTCCTTCCTCCTTTTCTTCCTTCTGTCTTTCATGCCTTCCTTTATTCTTTCCCTCCTTCCTCACTCCTTCCCTTCCACCTTTACTTCCTTCCTTCCTTTGCTCCCTCCCGACTTCCGTCCATTTCTTCTTTTGTTCCCTCCTTCCTTCACCCTCCCTTCCTTCTTTCTCCTTTTCCTCCTTCCTAGCTTCCTTTCCTCCCTCCCTCCCTCCTTTCCTTCGTTCTCTGTTTTCATTCCTTCCTTTCTTCCTTCCTTCCTTTCTTTCTTCCGCTTTTCCTTTCTTCCTTCCTCCCTTTCTACCCTCCTCCTTTCCTCTTTCCTTCCTTCCTTTCTTTATGTCTTCCTTCCTTCCGTCTCTCCCTCCTTCTTTGCTTCCTTCATCCTTTATCAATTCCTTTCTTCCTTCCTCCCTTCCTCCTTTCCTCTTTCCTTCCTTCCTTCCTTCCTTCCTTCCTTCCTTCCTTCCTTCCTTCCTTTCTTCCTTCCTCTTTTCCTTTCTTCCTTCCTCCCTTTCTACTCTCCTCCTTTCCTCTTTCCTTCCTTCCTTTCTTTCTTTCTGTCTTCCTTCCATCTCTCCCTCCTTCTTTGCTTCATCCTTTATCACTTCCTTTCTTCCTTCCTCCCTTCCTACCCTACTCCTTTCCTCGCTCCTTCCTTCCTTCCTTCCTTCCTTCCTTCCTTCCTTCCTTCCTTCCTTCCTTCCTTACAAGCAAAGCCATCGGCGAGCCGAGGCGTAGCTAACGCTTCCCGCTTCCTCGGCAGCGAGCACGCTCCCCGCTTTGCCGGACAGCGGCGCGGAAGGGCGCTCGCTGAGGTAGCTCGCGGCTACGTTAGCGCAACGCTAAGCGGGCCTTTTATTTGGGGCTGTTCCAGGAGTACAAGGTGTCGAGCTTCGAGCAGCGTCTTATCAGCGAGATCGAGTTCCGGCTGGAGCGCTCGCCGGTGGAGGAGTCGGACGAGGACGTGGAGCACCAGGAGGATTGGCGGGCCGGCCGCGGGACGCCGCCCGCCTTCCACGCCAAGCTCAAACACTACAAGGTGTTTGAGGGCATGCCCGTCACCTTCAGCTGCAAGGTCCACGGCGAGCCCAAGCCCAAGGTGAAAGACGGCGACCGGTGGACGCGAGACGGGCTTCCGCCGCGCCACCTTTGACCTTCTTTGCGGCGCGGCAGGTGTACTGGTTCAAAGACGGCAAGCAGATCTCCAAGCGCAGCGAGCACTACCGCATCGGGCGCGCCGCCGACGGCACTTGCACGCTGCACACGGCCGCCGCCTCCCTGGACGATGACGGCAACTACACCATCATGGCGGGAAACCCCGAGGTGGGGCCGCAAAAACACACTTTGCCATCTGCTCGTTGGGGAGTTTGCACGTGTGCCTCGCTGTTATTAGCCAGATTCCGATCCAGAAATAAGGCAACGTATTGACACGGATGCCTTGGGACGGCGGTGCGTGGCGGCGCGATGGCTGACTTGACTAATTGCCGGCGTCAACAATGCCACGTTGTCCTGAAATAAACTTCACTTGCTGATTATGCTAATTAAGAACGCTTAAAAGCCTTAATTACACTGACATTGTATTCCGTGGCGCCCGTTTCCAACGATTAGCGGCTAGCGGCCATGCCTGTCGCCAGCAATTAGCAGTGGCTCAATTGTAAAAGGCGCCAGATGCTAGCAGCGTCAGCAGCTAGCAGCGGCTCAATGTTAGTGAATAGCAGTGGCAAACTACCAGATGCTAATGATGTTTGCTGTTAGCGGTAACGCCTGTCACCGACAATTAGCAATAGCGCCAATGTTAGTGGCTAGCAGGGCTAAGAACACTAAATGCTATCAGCAGCTAGCAGTCGATGCTGTTTCCAGTGATTAGTAGTTGCTCCAATGTTAGTTTCTAGCAGTGCTAGTAGTATCTGCAAACAGCAGTACATGCTATCAGCGTTAGCAGCTAGCCGCTGCGCCTGTTTCCTTCAATTAGCAAGGGCTCGATGTTAGTGGATAGCTGTGGCAAACGCCACCAGATGCTCGCAATGTTAGCGGTTAGCAATTGTGCCTGTGGCTCCAGATTAGTGGCTAGTTGTGGCTAGTGGCTAGTTAGTGGTTAGTGCTAGTAGCAGCAAAGATGAATAGGGGCTAGCAGCTAGCAGTGGTACCTAGAAAAAAGCAGCGGCTCCAACGATAGCAGCTAGCAGCATTGAGCACCACCAGATGCTAGCCGCGTTAGCCTGTAGGCAGCATTTAGGAGAGGCCCTAATGTTCGCGGCCAGCATTAGCCAACGCCATCAGATGCTAGTAGCTAGTAGTGGCACCTGTCGCCAGAATTTAGCAGCGACATTAGCAGCTATCGGCTCTAGCAGCAGTGAGCAGCACAAGGTGCTAAAAGCATAGCAGCTAGCAGCAGCAACCAGCACCCCCGGTGACTGTTGCTTGTATTACAGGGCCGGGTGAGCTGCACGGGCAGAATGATGGTGCAGGCCGTCAACCAGCGAGGCCGTAGCCAGCGCTCGGCGCCGGGGCACATGCGCAGGTGAGACACGCACACACACACACACACACACACACACACACACACACACACACACACACACACACACATACATGTCAGGACCTGCAAGGGTTTGCGTCACACTTGTTTTGTGGACTAATGAGAGGCAACGTTTGTTTTGATCCCCTCCCTCTTGGCTAAATTGTTGCTGACAGAACGATGACGCTTGCAAACAAATGTGGTTGTAGTTCAAAGGTGAAAAATGTTGAGTCGGTACATCAAATGAAAGCAAAGGTAGAATGACGTCAAAACGCATGCGCAGGCCCAGGTCGCGATCCCGAGACAGCGGCGACGAGAACGACAACATCCAGGAGCGCCACTTCCGCCCGCACTTCCTGCAGGCGCCCGGCGACCTCATCGTGCAGGAGGGACGCCTTTGTCGCATGGATTGCAAGGTGACCCCCCCACTCATGACCTCAATACAATTGTATCGCCGAGGACCCCCAAAATCCTGCAAAATATAGCTTAAAACTACTTTTTTTTATGCTTTGCTACCATATAGGTCTAACTTGCTATTTTTTTAAATGTGTTTTTATCGTATTTATTTTTTAACAAAAGAAACAAATAAAAAAAATAAAACTTTCGTTATGAGTGGATTTTCATAATTTTATTCCAGGTCCACCTGGCTTTTTTTCTTCATATTTTTTCCCTTTTTTTAAGCCAGGCCAGACAAAATAAATATAATTTTATGTATTTATTAATTTAATATATTTTTTAAGTAACCAAAGTAAAAAACAACAACAACAACCAACAACACATTTTTGGGGGGATGGATTTTTATTGTGACCATAATTTTATTCCAGGTTTACCTGGCTAGTTTTCTTGGTGGTGTAAAGTCAGATCAGACGAAATATAAATTGTATTTATTGATAATTTAACAAAATAAACAAAAAACCCCACCCCCAAATAAAACTGACCAGAATTTTCCGTTTTCCAATTTTCCGTGAATGGCAGGTGAGCGGCCTGCCCACCCCGGACCTGCTGTGGCAGCTGAACGGCCAGACCATCCGGCCCGACTCGGCCCACAAGATGCTGGTGCGCGAGAACGGCGTGCACTCGCTGGTCATCGAGCCGGTGGGGGCCCGCGACGCCGGCATCTACACCTGCATCGCCAGCAACCGCGCCGGGCAAAACTCCTTCAACCTGGAGCTCATCGTCGCCGGTAAAATCTTAGCTTCGCCTTTGCCGAAAACCTTTTGCTTCCCTTCTTTCGACAACGTCGGTGTCGAAACCATTGTTGCACCATCTCGTGGTCAAAAGTGGAATTACAGCCAAAACTAACATGCAGAGCCCTAATGTATGTTTTTTTTTTTTTTTTGTCCCACGCAGCCAAAGAGCTGCACAAAGCTCCGTGCTTCACGGAAAAGCTCCAGAACACCAGCGTGGCCGAGGGGAACCCCGTGCGGCTCGAATGTCGCGTCAGCGGCGTCCCCTACCCGCAGATCTTCTGGAAACGCGAGAACGAGTCGCTCACGCACAACACCGACAGAATCAGGTGGGCACCACACACACACACACACACACACACACACACACACACACACACACACACACACACACACACACACACACACACACACGCATACATACATATATATATATATATATATATATATATATACCATTATATATATGGTATATATATATACCATATATATATATATATATATATATATATATATATATATATATATATATATATATATATATATATATATATATATATACTGTATTAAGAATTCTCCAAGCGTTAGAGTTCGTGACGTATTTTATCTTATTTTGAAATGCATGCTTTTAATTTGTCGGGTGGCGTTGCATTTCCGTTTCCTGTTTTACGTTCTCTGTACGTTATTCGGCTGTTACGGTGACGTAGTGAACGACAACTAAGCTCATATTTATAGTTTATTATCATTTATTCATTTAATGAAAATACAATAATGTTAATAAGGATAATGTAATGTTAAATAATAGGAGAAAGAAAGTAAAATACTCAAAAAATACACACAAAAAAAGGGTTGTTTTTTTTTTTGTCCCAGCATGCACCAGGACAACTGCGGCTACCTGTGCATGATCATCCAGCCGGCCTGCAAGGAGGACGCGGGCTGGTACACGGTGTCGGCCAAGAACGAGGCGGGCATCGTCTCCAGCACCGCGCGCCTCGACGTGCACGGTGAGAAACCAAAGATATCATACGTATTACAAATACACTTTTTCTTCTTATTTCATAGGAATTCTTTGCGAGATGCAAAAAGTAATTTAGGGTAAATTTATAACGAGGTAAAGTTTTCATTTCCAAGCGGTTAAATGCTCATTTGCGGCGCGGCTGTGTTTTTGTGTGGTGGGCGCGGCCGGCGATGGGCGTGGCCAGGCCAGCGGCAGCAAGCGGCGAGCGCGCGCAAGGCCAAGGCGGTGCGGCCGTGCGGCAGCCGCTACGCCGCCCTGACGGAGCGCGGCCTGGACGTCAAGGCGGCCTTCTTCCCCGACTGCAGCCCCCTCCCCCCCGGCGCCCTGGTGGAAAGCGACGACCTGTAGGGGGCGCCCCTTCTCTTTCTTTCCATTTTCCCCCCCTTTTTTTTCTTCAAAAGCGACTGGCAAGTGCAAGAAGGCGAGCGAGCGAGCGGGTGGGCGAGCGAGGATCCCTCTGAGAAGGTTTTGGTTTTGGAAAGACCAACTGTTTGGATTCTACGCATTTATTTTTGTATTTAAAAAACAAAAAAACAATTTCCATAGCCGACATTTTAAATTATATCATCCATCGATTACACGGCAACACGTTTTTTGTTTTTTTTTTTCGTTTTTGTTGTTTTGCATGAGATCTTGGGACACTCGTGTGCGCACAGTGCCAAAACAGCAACTTTCCAGTCATAAGCGCATTATGATTATTCATAACTATTCTCATCAAGCATGTGTGTGTGCGTGTGTTTTCCATGGCTGTATATGGATTGATCTCTGCTCAGCGTATTATTTTAGTTGACGAATGTTGCAAATAAACATTCTCACAACAAGATGGCTGGACCTTTTTTGTATTTTAGTAAAAACATTAAGATTTCAAATACTTGTTTATATGTAGTTTATTTCAATGTTTTGGGTATATTCTATTTTTTTATTGTTTGTCATGCCTTAGTATGCATGGATAAAATATTCAAGGTTTTTAAAAAAAAAGTAAACTTTTAATTGGTTAAAAAAAGCCTTATTATACATGGACAGTGTTTTCTTAAAAACAAAACGTTTTTTAATGCTTTTCCATAAATGAAAATGTGCCTTTTTGATGTCTTATTATACATAGTAATTTCTCATCTTTAATTAGAAACAAAACAAAGCTTTATAATACTTTGTACTTTATTCTGAATGGACTTTCCAAAAAAATAAATAAAATAAAACAAACATTACTTTTTAATGCCTTACTATACATGGTGTTTAGACGAGGATTTTTTTTCTTTCAATAAAAAAGCCATACTATTCATGGTGATTTAAAAAAAAAAGTCTCATAATTCATTGTCTTCCCCCACATCCTGAAAAAAAAAGTGACTAACTGTATACAATGTCGTAAAGAAAAAACAACTAATTCCTGACATGTTGCACTTCAACTTTCCTATGCAGGATAAATGCACAAAAAAAGAAATGTCGCCATCTTGTGGCTATTGTTGGTCAACAAACGTGAAGGAAGAATCTTAAAATCAAGACAGAGATGCTTTTTTCCGACACTGGATGGCGTCATTTAAGCCACATCGCTTTGGGTTTGAATGAAAGTTTCCAAATTAGGGTTAGGGTTTCAAAGAAGGGTTTAATTATCTTTAAGGTCTCCAAGGAGTTTTTAAAATAGGGTTAGGGTTTCAATTTAGTGTTTTAAATAACGAACAGGCCTTCTAAGTATTGCTTTCAAATTAAGATTTGGGGTTGAAATTAGTCGTAGTAAAGTAAACCCTACTTTAAAACCCTAACGCTGATTACAACCCTACTTTGAAACCCTAACTCTAGTTCAAAAGACTACCGTGAAACCATAAGCACAATTTAGAACCCCAAATTTGAAGCCTTGACCCTCGTTTAAAACCCAAATTTGAAACCCTGATTCTAGCTCAAAACACTCATTTGAAACCCTAAAATTAAGGTGAGGGTGAGAAATTGGGGTTAGGGTTAGGATCAGTAAAAAACGGGTTAGGGTTGGAATTAGAGTTTGGGTTAGGTTTAGAGGTTAAGGTTTCAAAGTAGTGTTGGTTTCAAATCAATGATTTTAATCAAGTTTAGGGTTTAAAAGTATTGGTTTCTAATTAAGATTAGGGTTTCAAAGTAGGTTTTTAAATAATGCTTACGTTTTCAAAGTAGTGTTTTAATCTAGTGTTAGGGTTTCAAATTAATGTTTTAAACAAAAGTTAGAGTTTCAAAGTATTGGTTTCTAATAATGATTTGGGTTTCAAAGTACGGTTTTAAAATATGTTCGAGGTTTCAAAAGTAGGATTTTAAACGGGTTTTAGTTTCAAAGTAGGGTTGTAATTAGGGTTAGGGTTTCAAACTCGAATTAGTTTTTAGGATAGGTTTGGGCTATAAATAGGGCTTTTGAAGTGGGGTTAGGGTTGTCTCTGGAGGACAGAAAGGAGGACCCAAAAGTCACCCGGCGCTGCCCTGGAAGCTGGCGGCCAGAACGCACTTGTTCCTCTCGGTCTGCGTGGGGCTGCAGGCGGTCTGCGCCGCGGGGGGCGTGGACGGAGCGGCTCTCAAGAGGCTCTTGTAGTGGCGGGCCTCGCGGCGGTAACGATCACGCTCCTCCTCCAGGCTCTCCACGACGGCCGCCAGACGGCGCGCGGGCCCGCCGCCGCTGTCGCCGCCCCCAAAATCCAAGGTCAGCGCTTGGTCTCGCTCTGAAACGGCACAAAGCAGATAACTTGATTTCCAAGGTATTCGAGGGGAGAAGCGGAGCGAGGATTGGCCTTTTTTCCCCCCATTTGACCTCAGCAACCTAAGGATCAGGTTTTCAAACTGGGGATAGGGTTTGAAAATTGGGTTAGGGTTTCAATAGAGGGTTTCAAACGATGGTTCAGTTCCAAAGTAGGGTTTCAAAGAATCTTTCAGTTTCAAAACAGGGCTTAAAACAATGTTTCAGTTTTAAACTTGGGTTTCAAATGATGGTTCAGATTCAAAGTAGGGTTTCAAAGAATCTTTAAGTCTCAAAGTTGGGTTTCAAATGATGGTTCAGATTCAAAGTAGGGTTTCAAAGAATCTTTAAGTCTCAAAGTTGGGTTTGAAATGATCGTTCAGTTTCAAAGAAGGGTTTCAAAGAATGTTTCAAAGTAGGGCTTAAAACAATGTTTCAGTTTTAAAGTAGGGTTTCAAATGATGGTTCAGTATCAAAGTATGGTTTCAAGCATTGTTTCAGTTACCAGTGACTCTGGTAGGGCTTAAAACGATGTTTCAGTTTCAAAGTTGGGTTTCAAATGATGTTTTAGTTTCAGAGTAGGGTTTCAAAGAATGTTTCAGTGTCAGAGTAGGATATCAAACAATGTTTCAATTTAAAAGTTGTGTTTTAAACAACATTTGAGTTTCAAAGTAGGGTTAGGCTTTTAAAATAGGTTTGAAAGCAGGCTTGGAGTAGGTAAAGATTGACCGTTGGCCATCATGTCGTCCACTTTGTCCTGCAGGGCATTCTTGTCGGCCTCCAGGAAGGCCAGCGCTTGCTCCAGTTTGCGGTTGCGTCCTCTGGCCTCGTCCAGCAACTGCCGCAGACGACTTTGCTGGCAGGCTTCCTAAACGGCAACAAACGATCAGACGCCGGGCTTTTACGCTTGACGGATTTGAATTCGGAACCTGACCGCCGCGAAGCCTCACCTACCGCTTTCATTTTGCCCAAGTTGTCCTCCAAGTCCCGGATGACTTCCTGCTGGCCCAGGACCAGCTCCTTGGAGGCGGACAGCTTCCTGTAAGCCATGTTGAGAACGCGCTCCTTGAGCGCCAGCGCCTGGCTCAGCGCCTCGTCCTTGCGGCTCGGCTCCCCGCGCGCCTCCTGGTGGCGGGAGGCCACCCGACCCGTCTCCTCTAGCCGCGTCCGCTCCTGCGTCCGTTCCAGGGTCCGCTTGGCCTCCTGCGCCTCCGACAACTGTTGACGAGCGGCGAACGGAAACGACGTCAGCGACGGCGCCCGCCGGGCCCGCCCGGCGCCCGCTTACCTGTCGGCCGAGGGCCTTGGCGCGCCCCTCCGACGAGTCCAGCTCCGACTTGAGGGCGACCAGTTCTTCTTGAAGTTCCAGCAGCCTGCGCAGAGAAACGTCGTTGTTTGCGGCTTCAGCGGTTGGCGGTTTTTGTTTTAAAAGACCGTCATTTCACAGAAGCTCGATAACACTCCCACGCTCTGCCCAAAAGCAAAGTCTGAAGCCGTCCAACGGCCTGTTAATACTCGGTCTTGTTCGGCCGTAAATGGAATGCGAATTTGCTTCAAACTAAAACAGCGGCTTCTACCCCGATGACACTCCCACGCTCAGTCCTAAAGCGGAGTCTAAAGGCCTGTTAATACTCGGTCAGTTATTCCACAGTCATTCCAATCGCTCCCTCTCGTCGCCCCAGCGATTACAACAGACAGTACGGATTAGTGCAAATATATAAATATATATTTGTAAAAAGCAACAAGAAAACAGGGATAAGCTCACTTTTGTTGGCAAAATCACAAACCTTTGAGACAAAAGCTCATCATGAACATGAGGAGGATGAGGCTGCGCATCATTGGTCTGTGTAGACTGGTGGACCAAAATATTGCTCGTCTTTCTCCCACCTGAAATGACACGGTGGTTTTTGCAGGATAAAGAATATGTGCCCGTGAGGATTACTATGTTTTTTGTCTAAATGTGTTGCTACACCGTTTGTGTTCAACTATCAATAGCTGCGGTTTTGCTTCTTACCGGTACTGATAAAATGGTCGCCGGAGGCCAGCTGATGGCCGAGCACCGTCATGTAGGGCAGCTCGGACGAGACGGACGACTTGCGAGAACCCTCGGCCTTGGCCCCGGACAGCTTGGCGTCGCGGAGGCTGATGGTGGTGTGCACCAGATCGCTGCGAGCCAAATTCAAAGTCAACATATCAAAAGTCTGCACACCCCTGTTCAAACATCTTTTTGAGAGGGGAAGTAAAAAGTAAGAGCATTTGCTTGCATACGTTTACACACCTGAGGAGTTTAGCGACCAGCGGCACCGAATCCACTCCAAAATGGAGTCGGTAGCCCATCTGGTCCAGACGTTTCCTGAGGTGGCTCCTGGTCATGTTAATACTGCTATCCATGGTTCTGATGAAATCCCCCACCCCCTCAAAACCCAGACAGACACACACACACTAACAGCACTGCACAGCTTGAAACCACTTCCTGGTTTTGATATAGTCTTGTAAACAGTGAACCACGAAGCCACTCACTTTACACAGCATCACACTTCTTTATGACTGACATCAAAGCTTTGCAAAATTCAAACATTGCATCAAAACGTTGCAAAATTCCTTCTCTTGACTCTTAACTGATCCCAAAGATTGACATAATGAACTAAGTACTAAAACGTAGTCTTTAGGTACTAAAAGTAATTTAGTTACTAAAGTACAAAAGTAATCATGTTCAGAAATTGAATATTAAATTTAAATGACTTTAAGTAAGTTCTAATTAATAATTTTAATCAAGTTGTCAAGTAATCATGTACTTTAGTATCTAACTACTAAAATGCTCTTTAAGCCAAGCACTTGAATAAAAAACCCTTTAAAAAAATTATACAAACTTTTTGCTGTGCACAGATTGGCCACCGGGGGGCAGTAAAATACAAGCATATTGGAGAATGTCACTGCTGTGCACATTTAGCTACATTTGTTCTTTGCAGAAGATCAAGAATATTTATCAGTTTGCATCGTTGTATTTTGTCAGGTCTTGTTTATGCTGTTGTGCACCTCCTCCCTTACAAATAAAAATATATCTGCCTTCACAAAACACGCCCGCAAACAAGCTGAAACTGAACAAAGCAAGCACTCACTGTATTGTGATACGTAAACGCGGCAGCCTGCGATGGGCACAAGCTGTCGCCATGGTAACCACTCCTCTCCAGGGCGTGTGCGTTCGTGTGGATGCCTGCCATTTCCTGTCAGCCTTCTTGCAGCTGGGCAGAATCACATCGTAAACAGGACAAAAGACGGCGTGTGCAAACACAATCATGGAAATCATTAGCTTTTATTGTTAAACAGCCTTTTAAAAAAATGGGCTATTCCCTCAAATTCTTCAGAATTTCACAATAGGACACAAAGGTTGATTTCAGACAGTAGAAGTAAAGGCCCCAGTAAACCACCAACAATAAGTAAATTAAAATGGATCAAGTATTTTAACAGGAGACCTGTGTCTCGTGTTCTTAAAAACAAAACAAAAAACAGTCAACTCCATTCTGGATGGGAATGCGTGCAGTTTAAACAACGATGCAAACAAACGACGAGATGTTTTTTTTCTTTTTTATGAAAGACACAATATTACAAAAAACCCTTTAATTTTACCAAAACATTTTCAATATAGGTGCCCCCCCCAAGGTTTAATATGTGCATAAGGTCATAATTCCATGAGAAAAATTTAAGCTAAATGTTTAAAAAAGGTGCAAAAAGTTGAAATGCAAATAGTCATCATTTGATGAGGAAATGCAGTTTCATCAAGAAAGAAATTTGTTGTTATACTCCAAACAATTAAAACAAATTACACCACTTGTACATCAGTTACAATGCATCCCCCCCCCAAAAAAAAATCATGAACACAGTGGTCACATTTGTTAACACTAAATCACAGGAGAGATGGGCGACCTTTTTTTTTTTTTCCAATCGGGGTCCTATTTCATTGTTCCAATAAATAAATGGGAAATTATGATGGAAAACATGATATTAAAAAGAGAAATTTGTGTTTAAGGGATCCCTGAAAATAGCTTCCATACCACTAATCTTAAAAGAATAAAACATTGAACAAAGAATCAAAAGTCAACACTATTTTCCGAGGGATAGTTTCCCTTATGCATCTTTTTTTTTATAGGAAAAACAAAAAAGAAAAAAAATGCAGAGTTTGACTGTATTTTGGAAAAACAAAAAATAGTGGATAAGGATAAAGGACAACAAAAATGTCGCTAATGCTAACGGCTAACTGCTCAGTGTTGCTTATTCTACAAAAAAAAAAAAATAATAATAATAAATCTCTCGGACTGCAAAGACATTCTTACAGTAATTCAATCAAGCAATTATCGCTCTGGAAATTAAAAAAAACAAACAAACAAAAAAACCATATAAAAAAAAAAAATTATATTATATATATATATATATATATATATATATATATATATATATATATATATATATATATATATATATATATATATATATATATATATATATATATATATATATGTGTGTATTAGGAATAGTTCCAGCATGTTGACAATAAGCTCTACTTTATCTGTTGTGTGGAGCCATACCGAGGAGTGCGAACTTACTGCAACTGTCGAGGAGCAGTGCCATTTTTTTTTTTTTTTTTAAATAATGAGAAACAACACATAGAAAAAAAATCTGCAAAATTAAGTGACTCTGACTAGGCAGAGCGACGTGAGGTGCGTTTGATTAGCAGCACAGCTGGTCCGGCCCGAACGAGCGGACGGTAGAAAAGCCAACCTCGGACGAATGTACAAGTTTTGTTTTTGAAGCCTCCGGGGGGGAGTCGCGTCAAATTCAATCGTGACGATAATCCAATGGATTGGAACCACTGAAATAAATGAAGTGTTCCAGCATGTGTACAGCCACGCCCTTTTCCAAATCAAGTGAGGGCACGTGCCAGTTTAACCCTTAGAACTACCTGAAAAAAAAGGCCAGTCTTTGTTGCAATAAGTTAAAAAAAAAAAAAAAGTAACAAATCTACATGAAGGAGAATTGTTTGTCCAGAACTAAATCCTCTTTGTGTCCTTATGTACATTAAAGTGATGAACAGTACAAGGCACACATTTAAGGGTATAAATTAAAAAGAAGGAAAGGAAGGAAGAAAGAAAAAGTAGTACGTAGCGCGCGCAGACTTAGATGCTGTCGACGAAGCTCCCGGGGAAGAGGCCCGTCCTGCCGTTGCGCTGCAGCGTGCCTTTGAACCAGCCGTCGTCGCGTTTGCGGTGCACAAACACCACGTCGCCCTCCTTCAGCTCCAGCTCCGCCTCGCTCTGCGGCGGGTACGACACCACCACCCGGTACCTGAAGCCCCGCCGCAAAACAAAGGACACTTAAGGCCGTTTGACACAAGAATATATACACAGTGAGAAAAAAGATAAAATTGATTTTTGGGGCCAAACTCTTATGCAAATGAAGTTGTAACGCAATGTATAGCATAGTTGTATTTATGGAAAAATAAGTATGTGTATTTTTCAGTTACACAAAAACGTGTTAAAAAAAACATCTGAATATTTCAAGACAGATTTTTTGTCAGAAAAGATCATATACGGTCGAGTGCGTGGGGTGCTTTGTACGTGGCGGGTACCTCTCACAGATGATGGGCCGCGCGTCATGCTGCAGCGACGACAGCGAAGAGCACGGCTGGCGAGGAGGCGGCGCAATAGGAGCTCCTCCGTCCGCGCAGACGTTCCTCCGATGGGAGGTGGGCTCCGACGACGAAGAGGATGCGGGAGACGGAGAGGCGGCGCCGGGGTCGGGATCCTGCCCGGGGGAAAGGGAGGCCTCGGGACCCGAGGCGCCTTGGGCGGAGTCTCCGGCGGCGGCTTGCTCCGCCTCCAGCGTGGGCGAGGAAGGCGGCGACTGACGAGACCTCTTCTTATTGGACAGCAGCTTCAGAAGACTTTTCTTTTCCCGCTAAAATGAAGGAAAGGCGGTCGGTGGACATGCGCCTCGCGATTGGCTGGCAAGCAGTCCCACCTTGTTGTCCTTGTCCAGACGGCACGCGAGAGCCGAACCGTTGGCGGCCGCGACGGGCACGGGCCTCAAGGCGTCGGCCTCCAGGGAGGCGGCGCTGACGTTGGGCGGGGTGAGGGAGGCGGCGGCGCAGCCCAGCGCCGCCGCGGCCCGGGCGCAGCCCTGTGCCTGGCCGGGGGAGGGCTGGGGGCACGCGCTGAGGTGCGGGAGGTAGGTTCCGGGCGGTGCCGACTGGGTGGGTGGGACGGCGGCGGCGGGCCGCTCCTGACCGTGGCATGCGGCTGAAAAGGGAATTCAACACTTTAATAAGTTCTTCCTGATAGAGAAAAACATTCCAACAAGTGGAACAATTTGGGGTTGGACCTGACTAATTGCCAATATCGAGATTAGATTTACCGTAATTCCTCAAATAAAAGATGCGCCTGCGTATAGGATGCACTCTTCCTTTTGGGGAGAAATTATGGTATTTTCTATGTATTTGGCAACAATGTAAAAACTACAGCAAAACAGGATTAATTTTATCTTCAACAACTCTTCAAATGTTCTTACATTTACATAGATCCGTAAGTTATATATTTGTTCCAGGTTTTCCCACATTGCGACTGGTCGTGAATGTGCTGGAAGCATTTGGTAAGGTTTGCACAGACCCGTGAAAATAAGTTGTCTTGATTGACACCCGCAAGCAAAATCTGAATTTCTGATATTTTCGTTCACAGATGAGAACCAAAGTCAGGTTGGACCCACCTGTCCTGATGGCATTGCGGGCCTGATTCACCGTCATCTGCGAGTTGACGTGTAGAGGCACTTTGGGCTGCTGGCCGGTGGCCGTCTGAGCCGCCGAGACGGCCGCCGCGGGCTGAACGGCGGCGGCGAGAGAGTTTGCGGCGGGTGAATGCTTGGCAGCGTCCAGCCCCGCCACGATGCCGCCGTGGTGTCCGGACGAGGGACTGACGATGGTGATTCCTCTGCCTGCCTGCGTGCACAGGCTCATGGGCACCTTGGCTTGGCTGCTGCCTGACGCCGTTCTGAAAAAACACAAGTAGATGAATAACGTTAGAATAAATGTACATAGGTTGTCACATATTTACTCTTATAGAATTGTATTTATCCAGCAGTGTAGCCTATTTTTAAATCGTGAAAAAGTTGTCTGTGGAAGCAGCAAGGAGAAGAAGAAAAGAGACCTGATGATGTTTGGATGGCTGCAAAGTTCTTTGAAAAGAAAATAGTATCCACTGCATGAACTGATAACTAATAGTATAACACACAAACACACATAGGGAGGCGACGTTTTGTATTAGGGCAACTTTCATGAATAAAAGAGGGCTCAACAGGATGTGTGGTCAGAGCGGGAGGAGACTAACTACATATCTGTCCATACTCCTCGCGAGCAAAAAGAATCTAATATTAGTCTCTTGACTTTCTTCCTTGTATGTTATTCATTAAATGTTCTAGGTTGACTGAATCTGACATATACAACCTAGGACGTTGAGGAAAAACATGCCTTATAGATTCCAAATTGAATCCATGGGAATAAAACGTAGTGAGAGATTGCTTACAAATGCCAAATCACAACCTGATCTGAGGAACTAAAACCTTTGGACATGTTAAATGGCTTTTGCATGGACTTCAATTGCTTTCAAATGTGCATCTGAATCCAATTCTGGATAGAAATAGACAAGAAAGCCAAAAAAGTCCAAATTTTTGCACGCAAATAAAAGCGAAAAAGTTTGGCAAAATATGGTTTTAATCTTGAGGAGCCACAAGATGGCGCAGAATCAACACTTTTAATGATTGCCCAGTTTGAGCAGAGGTCAAAATTTCGTTGCCTTGCGCAGGTGTAGAGCTGCAACCGACCTGCTGACCGGACTCATGTAGTTCCCCGGGAAGACTCCAATCTTGCCGGTGTGCATGGAGGTGCCCTTGAACCAGCCGTCCTGACAGCGCTCAAGCACCAGGAACATTTCACCCTTCCTCAGTTCCAGCTCGTCTTCCTTGCAGGGGGCGTAGGGGAACATGGCCACGTAGCTGCGCCCGCAAAACAAACACATCAAATCAAGAAGTTAGCTTTTCCGCGCAACGCGGACCCTACGGGAGCAAGATGGAATTTGCGGGTCAGCTCTCAATTGGGCCGGTGAAAAGTCACAGCTGGGATGTTGTGCGCATGAAATCCCAGAGAGACATGGGACGTGTGTGCAAAAAGAGGATGCAGATGGCGGCGGGAGAGCGGGCTGGAGAGGGGTGAGGTCTAATTCTAAACAGATACTGTATGAGTGTGCTCCCTTGCAGGAGGTTTAAAGTCAAGGCTGACTCACAGAACCTCAAATGGGAGCCAGGAGGGAACCTGCTGGTATTAAGCAAGTCGTAGTGATAATTTCAGTCGGGGTTTTTTTAAAAATGCAACACAATGGAGTAGTTGTTAGAATAATTGTCTATAGGTTATTCCATATTTGTCTGTTTTTTTTGCAATATGTATATTGGACATTCGGGGCACCAACTCACACAGTGGGTCTTTGTCTGCCGCCCTGGTCGCCCAAGCTAGGGACGGGTCTTTGGCCCGCCGCTGACGAGTACCCGGCGCCTCCGGCGGACGCCTGCGGCGGAGGAGGCGGCGGTGGCGGGAGAGCGTCCTGTAGGAATGAAAGGAAAGAAAAGGAGGGTGGTTATTGTTGTGACTGCGTGACATATCCGCCATGGTTCTGTCGATACTGGCCGGTAATTAAAAACTAGTAATTTACGAGCGACTCTGTGTTATACGGGTAAACAGGTTTGCTTGTATTGCAAAGAAGCAATTATTTGACTGACTTGATATGCAGCTTAAGGTACTGGTGCAAAGCTAAGCTTTAGGCATTGTGAAATTTTGCCCAAAGGCCTAGATGTTTTTGATGTGCAATATCAAAGGAAAAGCGTCACAGCACCAAAAACCTACTAGGCTTCTAAAATATTGCATAACGTCGACTCTCAATATGTCATCGTTTCAAAATACTTGCAAAAAGGGAAGTCGAGAGGTACACCCTGCACATGTCAAATTTGGCCCATGTCGGGCTCATTTACTGCCATTAAAAAATTGGAAATATTGTAAATTTTGAACATAATGAAAACCTTATGTTTTGTCATGTATTTCCCACGATTTTTGCATTAATCCTTTCAACGGCAACTCACTAACAGGGTGCAATAGAAAATCTCTTGTTGAGACCCCAAAATCACCAAAGGGCACTAGCAGACAGCTTATGACATTTGCAAGCCTTTCAATGACTTAATTGAGTGGCTTAGCCCGACTCCCATAATGTAAAGTTCTTGCTATGCATTGTGGGACTTGTTGTTGACAAAAGCTTTTGATCCAAGAACTAACTGTTGCAGGAAAACTTTCCTTTTGCTGCCCGGATGTGTTTTATTTCATGCAATGCATAACATTATATATGCTTATTCCCGTCTGCGAAATTTGCAGCATTGAATAGCTGTTAACGTGATAATAAGGCCAGGTTAGTGAATAATCACTGGACACCCAGGGGTTAAAAGCTACAATGGAGTCGACTTTAAAAAATGACAAATGAAATGAATTTGATTTATTCTTCAGTCCTTGGCCCAACACGGCTACGTTTTTGAGAGTGCCTTCGATGAGTAAGTCCCCGACGGTGGGTAATTATTTATTATTTTCTGTGGGATTTAACTGCCTGGGTTGCTTTCAGCATGCGACATAAGCAGAGTGTGAAGAATATCAATCTGGACAATCGGCGGGAAAAAAAACCTTTGTTTGAAAGTGACAAAGCAAGTCCAGCTGACCGCCACCATTTTGTACTTTTTTTGCATGTTTGTTTGTTGCTAGGAGACGGCGCAGCTGTGCAAGCGGCAGAGCTGCCATCCCAGAAGTTAACGCGGACCATATGAAATGACAAATCGCAACCGGGATCAAGTCGGATTCATCTTGGCGCTCGTAACGATGGCAAAATCCCCTTTTTACCCTTTTCAGCGCTATAATTGTATCCACATGCGCGTGGCTGTCTACTTGACGCAGCTCAACGCTGAGGTCACCAACAACCTGTTAAGAAGTCAACGAGGCGAGCGATAGAAAGTCCGCGACGCGGAGTCGCGGGCCCCCCGGCCCCCCCGAGCGTTACGCGCACGAGGGTCCGAGCGCTTTACGGTCGACTGGCGACGCTGGAGCTGAGATAATTAGGCCGCCTGCGGGCTAGAGGAATCGTCTGTACAAAAACATCACGTAGGGTTCCCAAGTGAAGCGGAGAGCTCCACCTTTTGTGTGCGCATTCCTGCCCATTCACTAACTCGGCATGCCAGCGTGTACGCACGCACGCACGCACAGGAAGTTTGTGTGCGCTTTTGTGTAGGCTGAG
This sequence comes from Hippichthys cyanospilos, assembly GCF_059441005.1. Lineage (NCBI taxonomy): Eukaryota > Metazoa > Chordata > Actinopteri > Syngnathiformes > Syngnathidae > Hippichthys > Hippichthys cyanospilos. The sequence continues at coordinate 5,645,889 of NC_142378.1, read as the reverse complement.
ACCTAAGGTTTATTTGCCACTTTCTTCTCGGCTTAAACCTGTAGATGGGCCGGTGGAAGAATCTAAAAGAGGGATTAGTAACTGGTAGTCAAAAAGTGGAGTTTTTAAGTTGTCGTAACAGTGTTGATCACTAGAAGGCAGACAATGCTCGCCGGTGTTTCAAACTCCAGGACTGCAGTTGTTTATCAGAGAAGAAGCGAGTGTGTATAAGGAACAACAACAACAAAAAAATCAGGTGAAATTCAGGTCAGGAAATGACAAATGGATCCTAATAAATGGCAATTTTAACTTGTTAGTGGTATTAGTCATTTTTTTACGTCCATTTTCCCCCCCAAAAAACAATGTGTATGGGTATGTATGAAGCCAGAACACGGAGCAGTTGTCCCATGTCTTCCTATTCAGAGAATATTTGTCTGTTTACTGAAGCGGCTTGGACTGGCTGTTGGGGTTGCGCAACATTCTTGTGAGGGTGTGAATGAGATCGTTTATGTTGTCACTACAATGAGGGAGAATTTACCTCTGACTTACTTGGACTAATTCAACCGGGTCGCGAGCAGGTGCTCAAACCATTACTGATGGACTTATGAAACTTTTTGAAGATGTGTTTTTTTTGTTGTTGTTTTTTTCTAAATCCCACTTTATCACTTCATCACGCTCAAATACAACTAGTCTCATGAAAAAGAAATGCAACCCACAGCACTCCAGAGATTTTTTTTTTTCTTAAATCTACAAGCACTTCAAAAGCGTGGCACTGACTTTTAAATAGTTGTGAAACAATTGACCATAGTCCTTCCCCATGCCTTGACGGAGGTCTGCACCTACCAGCGGAATGGGATTGTAGCTGGTCTCTGAAGGGAAGGTAAAGACCGTCGCCGTGGTAACGGGACTGCTCGGGGGCGGTGTCACGATCAGTCCGGTTGTGCAAATGTGTACCTTTCAAACAGAGTAGAAATGGCTCACATCAAACATGATAAATTCCACGCAGGCATGACAAATTCAAATGATTTGGATTCAGCATATAAAAAAAGAATTCAAGAAAATTGAGGTGGGCAAGAATTTGTACGCGAGGGTCACATTTTTCTTTTTTAAATATCAATATACCTATATTTTTTTTGTACCTTAACCAATTCCAGCTTTTGATAATGTATGATTATTAGACGGTACAGGCTCCAAATGCCGCCCCCAGGATATACTTTGACCTCTTCAGATCCAGCATAGAGTGTAATGAGAGAAGACACAGTTTCACCGGGGTGTCACATTGTGTGATCTCGCCTCTCGCCGAGGTGGCGACCGCAACTCTTCCGATTGGTCGGCCGCAATCAGGTGACATGCGCGACGCCCGATTGGCCCACTGTACGCGTGGTAACAAGGCCCCAGTGTCTCCCTGCGGCCTTTCCTCACGCATGACCGCACAGGGTCGGGACGCCTCCTAAGGTGAACCTTTCGAAAATGTCTCCGCAAGTCATTTTCCTGCCAGACCCGACGTGATTTTTGCTTTATGGCGTCGAGCGCGGCACCTTGAAGAAAATGATTTGATGGCAAGGCAGGCGTGTCGGCTTGCAAAATAGTCCCCCCGGGCGACGGTAGCCGACCTTTGTTGTCTTTTGTCTGCCTGCTGGAAAGATCAGTAAGGTGGTGGTGGGAGGAGGGTGGTGTGTGTGTGTGTGTAAACACATATTTCCCAAAGGCCAAAAATATGTTTTTATGTGTGTTTTGCCTGTTGCTTCACACACAGCAGTTGCTGACTGCCAACTATATTTTCATAACCATAATATTCTTAAGTCATTGTTTTGACTTTTGTTCAAGGTGACCTGTTGCTTGCAGAAATGTAGGGCTCAAGTCACATGACTTGATTTGAATGATACCGTCATTGTGAATTTTAAGACTAAGGAATTGCTTGAATAAAACTGACAAAATAATTGACTTTTGATTTAGTTGGCTGTTAGCAGCAGGTGCCTGTTGAAGCTAACAGCAGCTCGTGTTGGCTGAGGTTGTTATGGCATTCATTTAAAAAAAAAAAAAAAGAAGCAAGCAGACTGAACCACTGTCCAATTCTATCCTTGTTCACACAGAGGAATGTGACTAAAACAGAGAAGATTATGTAAAAGTTAGGCCGTCTACATCTGATTCAACTGTGAGTGCACCGGTTAGAGAACAGGAAAAGGTATTCCATTTGACTTGTTTATTAATTGCTGTCGTTTGGCATACACACACAGTCATAAATTTGGTGAATGGGTCTTTGTCTCTGGCTGGCAACCAGGTTGAGGGTCTCTCCCGCCTACTGTTCCAAATCTGCTGGGGTAGACGCCAGCAAGCCTTCAACCCTAGGAAATGGATAGCTGGATGTTTTATGAATGGCATAGGTTAATTGCACTGTTGCCATTAAGACTTGTTCTCTCTCTCACTATATGCCACAGAGACAAATAGATTAACGATTTCCCACTATCGTTTATTTGTTAAATGCAAGTGGTTAATATTCCATTTGGATGTTCATCAAGGACGATCTGCAAGAAATAGCTGGTTTCAAACCAAATGTATGACTTGCTGTTCGATTTCTGGCATGGATCCTTTAGGATCACGCGGCCCGTTATGATGGACACGTGTACTGAATTGTGACAACTGATGACACCTAATTTTGTTTAATCCTTATCTTACTGAGTTTTGGGGATTGTGTTTCTCTGGGTGTAACTCACAGAGCGATTAGCGCATTCCTGCGCTCCTCTCTATTATTTTAGCGTTCTTTAAACACCTTAAGTGAGGCCGGCCGCCCATTTGGGTCTATTGGCAGCGCAGGCGGCCTCAAACAAATTGGCACGTCTGCGAGCGTGTCTAACCACGTCCAAAACCTCCGGCAGCTGCCGACCATAAAGCAGCTGCTGTCATGTCTGGAGCGCTCCACAGGGACCCGGAGGCCTGAAGACGTTTTTCACAGGCGAGTGGAGTCATGCAGCCACGCGTTGCTTGAATCCTCTCATGGAGCATTCGGCGCATTATGTCATAGCTCTGTCTTATGTTTTTGCATGGATTCTTCACGAAATACTGAGACAAATGACATGAAAACATTGTTGGGGGATGTGGCGGGGGCAGATAAAATGGCCTGTTGATTTTTTTTTGTTTGTTTTCCTTAGTGACCAGGCCTAAGAAATGTATTTGTTTGCTGCTTTGGCCAGGACGTTTGTCAAGATTTTCTAGTTTTTCAAATAATTCCTGTAATTCTCCAAATAGAAGACACACAGCAATACACACTCCTCTACCGGCTGCCCGTAGCTATAACAGACATGGCGACCTTCGGAGGAGTGCCACCCCCCCATGTAATATCATTTCATGATAACCAGACCTACAATTAGCTTTGAAGCATACTGTTGGTCATTAAGAATACATTTTTTTGCTAGTTTTTGATATTTATAATAACTTAATGTATTTGTTTTTAATGAAAATCGATTTAAATCTTACACAGTGTCACTTGAAAGATGATGTCATTGTTTTTAGTGGTATCGGAACTTGGTATTGGTGACTACCTACTGTATAAGTTGCACTAATATCGGCCTGGAAAAAGATTCCTATCGAACATCGCCGATTGAAATCAAAGTAGTAGTTTAAACAGGTGTGTTTATTCCAGAGTCCTCTCGGGACGTTACCTGTGAAGGCGCGCTGCAGGACAGCCCCCCGCTGATCTCACCGATGCGGGCGGCGGCGGTGGGGTTGCTGGAGCTGATGAGCACCGGGCCGCTGATCTCCATGGAGTGGCGTTGTGGGGGCGGAGCCAGCATGGGCTTGTGGGACATAGTGAGGGAGGTGAAGGAATGTCGTTTCTTGCTATTCTTTTTGTCCCGATGGCCACCGTTGCTCTGGGGCCCCGAGGAGGCCCCCTCGCCCGACTCGCCGTTGGGGTCGGAGGGCTTGTCCGACTCGATGAGCTGCCGGGCCGCAGAGTTGAACTAGGGCGGAGAAGAAAATGGAAAGGGTGGGTTAAGCACACACATAAATTTCTTGGAGGAATACAGATAGGGTTAGCTGAACAAAGTCTCTGAACAATGAACCAATTGTCAAAATAGTTGTCATATAATTTGATAAGTGATTAGTTGTCGATTAATCGATGCACTGCCAGCATAACATTATGTCTACATTTTCCCCTCTGCGAAATCTGCAGCATTGAATAGATGTTAATGTTTTTTTTTCCTGACAAAATGTATAAACATTTAAAAAGCTGGCTTCAGCTGGCTTTACCATGACCCCTGAATGTTAATCGGTCAATTGTTGAAGCTGTTTGGTGTGGAAGAATCCCATCAAGCGGCTTTCCCAAAGCCCACGGGGGGATATTTTATTAACGAGTCAGCTATGAAACTGTCGACTTTGTGACCCGTTTCAGGTGCTGTGATGTGCAGAGGCACTATAATCAGCGGCTCTTCCCAGCGCTGGTTGCCCCCGAGCGGGTCCATCCACGCTACATAAAAGCTAAGAATTTGACTATGGCCGCTTCGACGTCTACACTGCGCAGTAAATCAAGATAAGCAGAGTGATAGCAAAATGTCAACTGCAGTACTTGAAATTCATGTCAGGTTAGGATGAGCTTGAACAGCCACTCCGAGTAAAACAAGAGGACCATTTGAAATTGACCTTTTAGATCCATGTATACAAATGGTTGTCTGGACTATGTTTGAACTTATACAACCAAGTAAATGAATCGTGAAGGCCAGGTTCTGAAAATTTGTTCCTACAGCAAGCTCTTCAGATTTTTGTTTATTGACCCGCGAGCTAGCCGGGGGGGACACAGTGCTATATAAAATATCCAACAGACAGCAAAAACGGCACAAGTGACTATCAGATGTCGACTTCGTGGTAGGCGCTGATAGAATCAGTGACGGTGGGAAATTGCAGGGTCTACTTCACTTTTCCAAATTTTGTGTCATTGTGATACACTCATTCAATCCCAAAGACACATTTCGAAACCTTTGCAAGGTCGACATTCAAACCCATGTCTGTTCTTCATCTTTTTTTTAAATACTAAGATGAAGTAATTTATGAAAATAGCTTTCACTGAATGAGATAAAAAGAAGTGGGACATGCCAAAAAGCTGGCTTTAATCATGTGAAATGCCTAAGAACTCAATTAAAGCCACAAAAGCCGCAAAGAACAGAGTAGAATGAAGACTTTTTAAATCATTTGCGTGCTGCTATTTTTGGAGCTTGCCACCTTAAACTGTCAAAAAAAAAAAAAAGTCTAAAAATAAGTTGTTTGAAGAGGAAGCCACCTACGCGGTGACCTGAATCTCACCGCACTCGTTGCATGCTAATTTTACCGTAGCCTGTTTTTCTTACCTCCACGTATGAGATGGGGAAAATTCCAATTTTATCTCCCAGCATTCCCTCCGCCCAGTTCTCGTCCACCCGACGGATGACCGTGAGAATGTCATCCTGAAATTGAAAAGAATGTTTGTTGTATTTTGTCCTATCAGATTATGGCCTCTATGTGTTGCCATGTCAATCTAATCTGCCCAGAGCCTTCAGAATAAGCAGCGCTGGCACATGTAATATGAGCAATGAGACTGTCTTTAACCAATCAAATTTCAAATTTTACAACCACACAAGGGTAAGATTGCGGTGTCCAGATTCTGATACTGATATTGAATATCAGCCCGATATAAAAAAAAATGCATCATATTTCTCACACTGTTGCTGATCAATATTCTTTGTTTGAATAGTACTTGATCAGGTCACCACAAAGATATCATTCTAAATAACCAAATAAAAGCATGTATCATTCCTGCTGAGATCAGATCAGATCAATATCTGTATTGGACAGTATCCTAGGCTGCAGTATTGTATCGGAAGTGGAAAAATGTACACAGGACAAACTACCCTAGATGATATCAACTTTTTTTTCCTCCTCTGCTTGGTTGGTCAGGCACATTTTGTTTTGTTTGATCCAGCACAGTTTCATACTTTTATATTGTATTTTCGTTTCATACTGATGGCTTCCATTGGAGCGATGCCGGAGTAGAATTAAGTCGGCTAAGTCCCTAGGTAGCAAATGCAAAGGCCGCTACTTCAAGAATGCCACAAGACGCCACTAAATGCTGATCTAAATTGCTGTCTCCACATAATGCACCTCGTCTGGCTATATATACAATATTCTTGTCGGGCCTCACCTAATTACAGCCGTTCATCAAAACAGCAGACAAAATGTAATTATCATGCATTTCTTTAGGGTGCTTTCAGCGAGTAGAAAGACACACACGCTCTTCTGGTACCTTGGCAAAGGGCAGGCAGTCTTTGTCAGCCTCCTTGTCCTTGAGCTCAAAGTCGTAGAGGGCCTTGCACTGGGGCGGCGGCTGCGGCAGCGGCTTGAGGACTTGCACGAAGTTGGTAGGGAAGAAGCCGTGCACGCCGCCCAGCTCGCCATGGAACCAGTTCTCGTCCACCTGCCGCCGCAAGATGATGATGTCGCCTTTGCTGAACTTGAGGTCGCCCTGCTCCTTGCCGTCGTAGTTATAGAGCGCTTTGGCGCACGGCAGCTGGGGGATGCCCTGAAATCACAAGGTAGTACGAGGATAAATACATGGTAGAACAGAATTTCAATTTGTGGATTCAAATGACATGGCGTGAAGTTGTTCCAGCTATTTTCCGCCTTTGGTACTAACAAAGTTTTGTTGAAATCAGCTTATTTTTTTCAAGATTTCATGCTTTTTTTTACGTGAAAATGGCTGTTGCAATGAAGATCATACATGATGGCTGCACCATCATGCCCCATACACACACACACACACACACACACACAAAATCTCTTGGAGCCCCTGTAGCAAAACCTTGGTGTAAAAGACCTCAACTCACTTTAACATGCTAAGCAGTTCTTTGCTTCAAAGATGTGACAAAATGGGGGCCAAAAAAATACTTTATTTGGTACGGCCTAAGTCATGAGTGAGTTTTTCCAACAAATACAGTAAGAAAAAAAAGTATCAACAACAACAACCAAAATCTCTGAGACGTAAGCAAGTGAGAACAAGGTTTAAAAGTTCAACTTTGAAAAACCAGACGCAAACCCAAGAACATGACAAGACAAACGCAGGCAAAAGACGAAAATACTAAAACAGAATATTTTCCGCTGATCTTGGCTTTGTATGCAGAGTATGAAAAATTCATTGCCGAAACACATTTTTGGAATGTAGCACAGAGCTTTTCAGACTAAAGCGAAGGTCCAAGGAACCATATTGAAAAACAAAAGAGCGAGAAGTGACGCCCCAAAGTCTGTCCAGGACTTAAACATTTGAGTCCGTCTAAGACTTTGAGGAGCCCTCCCTCCCTCCCCCTAAGGAGTTTTTGTATCTTGGCCCCCAAAGCTTTGAAAGGTCCATTCAGGGGATGACAATTCAAGAAAAAAGGGCCAAGCCAGTAGGGGGGTGGCAGGCCGGAGAAGCGTCAATGTTCTCCATTCAGCATCGGGGGTGTCTATAAGGGACGCTTCGGCTGCGAGCGAGCCCCCCCCAACAACAACAAGCATTTATCCGGCTGATTGCTGGACATCCTCGCCAGTGATGTGAATCTCAAACACTTTGTAAGTGAATCGTCGTGGAGCCAAGGGGTAAACAGAGCTTGAGAGGAGGCTGGCCGGAGCCTAATGAAGCGTCGGGAGGCGCCGGGGGAGAATGAAAGTACAGAACGGCCGAGCGGTGATGGTGAGCTGCTCTGACGTCGCCCCGCTGCACACAATCACACACACCGAAGCACAGAACCAATGAGGCCCCGCCGATTGCCCGGCCGAGGCCGCGAACAGGAGAAGAGTAGTGGAACTGGGCCTCTTTTCAAGGGGGTGGGGTGGGGTCTCGGGACTGTGATGGAAATGCAAATGATGAAGTGGGAGCAAACGACACAAAGCCGATGGGATCTGAGGACAAGGTAAATAAGAAATAACCATGAGAGCTCTAAGAGGGTCAAAGATTTAACGACTCTGTGGTTACATAATGGCTCCTGCACCGCAATTGTGTCCGCTCTATTGGCTACAATGGCCACATGAGACGCCATTTCCCACTCCCGTTTCGACTATTTTTTTTTCTTCTTTTGGAGGGGAGGCATGTCTCTGACCAAACCTGTGGAGTTCTGTGGAGTTCGGAAGATGGAAAAACCCATCATGCAAAAAGGGAAGGCGCAACTCAATATTTTCTTCCATTTTCAGTTCTTGAAGGTGTCATGTAGGTGTCAGAATCATTTTTGCCAATGTAGCACAGGTTGCAAAGAACACAGACTTCTTTCAATGTGTAAAATTTCAATGTTTTTCCTTTTCTACTCCCCTTCCCAGGTGATGTCATGTGTTCCAGTCGCAGTACAGGGACACTAGCTGTTGACACGTTTCAGATGGTTGGCCCACTGTCTCTCAGGGACAGGATGTAAAACCGCAGCACTTTTAAGGCTGCTTGGAGGTCCAAGTGCCAAAGTCTGATTCAATGCTATTTTTGACTTTCTACTTCCAAGTATATTTCAAGTGATTTTTTTCTTTTTGTCATTTGTATTGTATGAACAACATTCAGCCTTCTAAACCTCTTACCTAGATTTCTTTTGTAATAAATAGGAATTTGAAGTGTAAATTCTGCTTATTATCATGTTTGGTCAGCTGTAGGCTTCACTCTAATTCGACTTCTGGGCGACACTAATACGAGGCCAAACCCGGCTCTCCGTGATCCCGACTAGAGCCAAGGGGTGGAATTGGGAAGGGATAATAGTGCAGTTACTATAATTTAGGTAAATATGTGTACTGCAGTAGTTCGACGTCGGAGGAGTGCATGTGCATTTGCGGGTAACTCGTCTGTTTGACAAGCGGAGAACGTTCACAGCACGTCTCTCTGCAATATAGCTATTTTTTTTCATGAGGTCTTTTTTTTCCATGAAAAAAAAAATCTGAGATGCACTGAGGTGAGGCGCAAAGTAGCGAGGGATCACTGTATCTAAGTGATGCAAATAGAATTGTAAAATCAACGCAGTGGGACTCTGAATCCAATGTATCCCTCGTGAACCACTATGTTACAGAACAGATAGCAATAGCGCACAAGGGAACATGATTGACGTTGACACGCGTCGAAACAGACAGCGCGCATCACGGCGTGACATTATTGTTGCGCTTGTCGACGCAGGAAACGTTAGGCCTGGACTTCAAGTGCAACGGCATCCAGAAATAACCGCAATTTCCACAGAGTCAGCTGAAGACAGCGGGTTTTAAAAATACACTTTTGCTTTCCAGTCACCCGCGTGGAACGGGTGCAGACAGATATGCAATAATCAAAGGCTGGGCTTGTTCTGACGGAGACACTTTTTGAGCAGAGTCCGCACTCATCAGCTGCTGTGTACAATCAACCCTCTATCGCGGATAACGCAATTACAAGACTGTGCTGGAGGGATTTAGCAGCTCCCTAAGTAAATAGATGACCACCAAGCGATGTGTTGTACAGCCCACGCATCCGCCATATTTTTATTGCAACGTTTGCCCCGTCAGCAGTCAAAGTCAGGCCAAAGTAGACAGAAACATTTTCCCTCCCACACCCCCTGCCTCGCCTTTCAACGCCAGACATGTCTCGACTCCCACGTGGATACCTCCCAAAGCTCTGCAGGTGGCGCCCGTCGAGGATAAGACGAGCGCGAGCCCCGTCGTATCTGGCGAAGGCGAGGGCCAGGTGGTCATTTGTCAGGACATTTGTTGTTCATTAGCAGGTCATTTGCCGCCCAACAATCCCAGCCGCCCACCGCCGATGCCAGACAGGGAGGGAGGGAGATTCCGAGGGGCAAGGGGCCATCTTGACTCCATTAGCGCCGCATGAAATTGATTCCTAATGGCGTTTTTTTCTTTTTTTTTTTAATGACCATTGTACAGCGGGGTTTCTTTCAGCGCCTTGCCATTCTGCCTTGGCGTCCTGAGGGCTTCTTTGTGTAAAACGCAGGAACCGGGCCACGGAAGGAAGCACGCAGGCAAACAAAGGGAGGCGGTATCAGGTTTATTAAAATAGAAAGAAAATCCTGGGAAGAACATTTTGAGGTGTGATGACACAACCACGCCGGGTGCCAAAAAGCCAATGTAAAAATGGTAATGATACTAAAAATAGAGCATGTGACAACGCAACCAGATGAAAAGTCCTTGTCGCAGCAGGAGCTGACGGCACAATGTCTTTTGCCTTGCTGTGTACCTTTAGTTTCCATGGAAACAACTTTTGGGTCGGGAAGGGTATCTTTATGATTGCCAAGAGTCAAGACAGCCAGCAACGTCTTCCACCTGACATTGATCTTCAGTGAAGCCCTATGTAGTACACCGTTGTGTCATAACAAGCAGAGCAGCCCCGAGCTCCACTTGAATATCAGCGTAATAATTCGGAATGAGAAGTAGAGGCAAAGAAGGTCACCTATTAAGCAGTAATAACATTCAATCCCAAAGACGTGTTTATACGGCTTCACGCAGTCCAGACATTCAATCCTACGTACTTATGCACTAACGGCTTTTTTTTTCTCAAGTATTAAGGTAAAGAAGGATCCGAAAATAGCTGACATTGAATGAGTTAATATTCATTCTAACCCACAAAATGGGAGAAAAATGACTACAAACATTTTTTTTTTTTACATTTCTTGGAACTCGGACTAGGCAATAAAATGAATGAATGAGATTAATTTGTTATGGCTAAAAATTGATGATGAAAAAAATTTGCTAAATTATGAGAGTTTTGCAAAATGCTGGATTGGTGCTTTACAAGACGCGTTTATAATACTAACGCATTTATTGTGACATTTAAGGGGATCTTATTTAAACATTTTCAGCTGTAAAAAGTATATATTGCCCATATTTTGATACCTAAATGAGTTTTCACTTGTCAAAGTACCACAATTTCTTGTCTTCTATTATATAAATAATCAACACCTAACTCCCAAGAGACATTTGGCACTCTACGGTTGTTTCATTGTCTGAGAAAACACTGTTTTTCTGCAGCAGAAGCAAATAAGCCAAAAGCATAAAAAGCCGAGCTCAGCTTTGGTGCTGTGGGAATAATTCATCTACTTGGGGGGGGGCTTGTAATATCCCATTCAAGCTTGGCCGAGTACTTTGCCGTTCAACAACTCCCCCGCGCTTGTTTGTTGCCGCTCGCAATGCAACAAATGAGGCCAGTCGTCTAACTGCAGGCACGAAAGCGCCCGCTCGAAAAGACGCAGTCTGGAGGCCAGATGGATCGCACAACGAGAAGGGGAAGTTTTCGACAAGCGCCAGAATGGAAGCTCTTGCCCCGTCTCATGTTCGAGAGATAGGAAACGAGACGTGCGCAGTATTTCACTCTGCCAGTTGCAAAAGGCATGACCGTGCTAACCGCCCACTAACCTCTTGGGTTTTACTGCCAGGTCCTGACCTGAAGCTGAAGTTCAGGGAGGCTCCTGAGAACCTGGGAGCGGGTCGCTGATCAAAGCCATCCGTTCCTGGAGTCGACTACCTGGCCCCATAAGGTTGCCATGTGGAAAAGTAAGAATTACACAGAGATTTTGTCTCTATCAAGAGATAGGCCAAAGCCTTGTGTTCTATAAAAACATTCTTGTGGAGAGACATGGCCGCCCTCCCATGCCCCCCGAGTATACCTAGTAAGTTATAGATTAGCCTACAAAAGGAAAGTGTTTTAGCAGGGAGCTAAAATAGCTTCTCATGGGGGATCTTTTTTTTTTTTTTTCTTAATAACACAAAACGCAGACTGCCGCAGCATTTTGTCAAGCTCGAGTGGGAATATTTACCTGGGCCAGCCCCTAATGCGGGGGGGGGCAAAGGCTGTTCTGGGTGGCCCCCTGGATCAGCTACTCTGCTTGTCTGACTTCAGGTCGAAAGAACACAAGTCTTTTAGTGCGTGCCAGTTCATACAGCGGGCTTGAGCGAGCGCCTTGGCGGGGGCCCGCCGGTGTCTAGAGTACACACAGAAACGGATGAAGCTGGCGAGCTACAATGCTGCCGGCAAAGATGAGACTGCATGGCGTGCCATCCTAAAGCCGCCTCAGAATTTCGTTGTGGACACTGAGCAAGAAATATTCACGCTCAGCAGTTTTTCAATGTGCAATTAATCAAATGATGAGTACCGTATCTGTGAGTACAAGTCGAGTTTTTTTCATTTCATTTTCAACCCCCATATTAGGGGGTGTCGACTTTTAACTGTATAAGTCAAAACAGACCGATTTGTTCCACATATCTGTCATTTACAAGGCTTAAAATGATTATATTTACCTGTAATTTAATATAGTATGCATCGATTTTTGAGCCTTGCCTTATTGCTTTCTTTGTTGTCAAAACGAGACTGCCTGGATCATTTTTCCAGCGGACTTTGACGCATGAAGGAAAGGGAAAAACAGCTTAACTTGTCTCCTTCAGCCCTTGGATGTGTGCATTTCACATATCAAATGGTCTCGTTTCCTTTGAAACAATCTCTTGATTGGCAATCTTAAAAGCAAGCCTATCATATCCGATTATGGTATACGTTACACGCTTGTATACTCTTATCAAACAGAACCGACCTGTTGGACTTGGGTGAAAATGGGCAAGATGAGCCAGTACATTGTTGAGAGCTCTGATCTTACAAAGGGGCCATTATTTCAGGCTGCAATCAGATCAGATTTAATTTGGTGGATTAGTACCGAGAGAGGAGTTGCAAATAAGAAGTGAACTTGTATCCAAGCTACAGAGGCCTTTGGTCCACAAATGTCACAGTATCGGGCAGTCAATACCAGCTGAATACTAAGCGTTTCCTCACTTGCTGCGACACTGCGTGGCTGAAAGCGAGCACTGTCGACTCTTTTGTTCCTCCAACACATTCAGCGAGAGCCACCTGCCTCGCTCGGACCAACTTCCATTACCGTGGCGGAAGTCAAGGAAGTGGACTCAATAGGTTGGCTATTTTGCTTTCCGGGTATGGTCTGTTGCTGACAAACCTACCTGTAACTTTCAAATGGCCCGGTGTTTCTCTGAGTGAAGAACTTTGATAGCGTCGGCTAGTGTTTGTACACTCCGAACAAAGAAAGGATATTGACAGAGATTTGGCAAGGGTCCGAGGTACAAACACCGCTGCCAGAAAGCACTGTCCATTTTTTTCAATTCTGTCAACAAAGCATAAGTGTGTTTGTTCATTCCGGTCTCGACTGAGCCCACAAGTAACATGGAGCTGCTAGCTTGCCTTCAAGTTCGTGGATAAAGAGAGCAAGGTGTTGTAGGATTCCGGTTCTCCTTCTATGGTTACTATATTTCAATGAATGGCCTATTTTTAAACTTTCTTCATATATAAGGCACATACAAGCGAACAGTAGTGGCTGGGTTGCATTATACATCCACTAGATAGAGCTGCGCTGTAGGGAATGTCAACAAAACAATCAAATAAGTGAGTTGCACCTTATAATGCAGAAAATATGATAAACAACGGAACTTCTAAGGTTTGATGACCAATGGTTTGACTAACCGTTGAACGAGAAGAATTGGCAAGTGTAATTTGATGAAGTGATGCATTCACAAGTGAAAATTCAAGTGATGATTTCACTTTGTCTTCATGGGGGCTGGTTTGCCTTGTCTTGTCCTGTTGAGACTGGGTTGCTTCAGAACAAGTAGCCGCTTGCAATGCCTTGAGCAGTGGCTCTTATTTTAATGAGGTATGACCACCCCCACAAAATAGGCTAATTACAGACTAAAGCTCATTCCTACATAAACCTACCCCCCCCTCCCCAAAACAGTGGCTTGTATGTGAATGTAACCAACCGTATATTGATAAGAAGGTTCTTCGAGTATTTGCAGGCGTTGATGAAGATAGCAAATGCGCGTTCACAATCGCAATTGTTCGAAAGACTCATGTTCAAAATTTCATTGTGACATGTTCAAAATTTCCTTCTGACATGAAAAACAATGAAGAATGTTTTGAGAACAATTAGGACAGGTTCAGCACGTCTAAAGAACAACTGCAAACTTGATCGAAACCTAGCGAAATCGAGAGCCGCCAACTTGCTAACATTCAACCCCTTGGAGGGGCTTTAACAAATTTGGCAATAATTGCTTTCAATCTAATCCATTTACTACCTAAAATTGGCCATTTCTGTCTCTTGACTAGATACTAGACACATTATCAGATTTCTTTGGTCCAGTATAAAAGCGACTGATTTTTATTGTGCTGAATCTAAATAAGACATTTCCAAATATTTACTTCAGAAAATAAACCCCTTTGCCGATTCCTGCTTTTTTAAGACTTAACTACCAATCAAACCATTAAATATTGTTTTCTGCAGTGTCTATTTGACAACATGTCCTTTTTTTTTCCTTTAATCAAGGCATGGAAATTAAACCCTCGTTTTTAAATATCTAATGCATCAATTAATCGACCAATTAATCGATTATGTAAATAATGGTTAGTTGCAGCCCTATTTACTGCCTTTATGTTTGCATCTACTTTGTAGTTCCAGAGCAGGCTCATGCCTCCAATTTCTCAAGCAAAGAAACAAGGACAGGGTGTCCTAAAATGAGACACATTGTACAAGCCGATGGCCCTGGCGGCAGACTGACAGAAAAATCTACGGTTACTGGGGTTACTGGATCCACTCTGGTCCAGTAAATTGAAGTCCTTAAGCCTTAGTACCAATAAGAAGCCATTGAGAGGATGGATGCAGACTACATGGAAGACACACCCGTGTTTCTGCACATCCTGGCCTGTGACTCATTAAAACAAACATTATGGGCCATTTGCTAGGCCCACTACTGGATCTAAGTTTGTGTCAGACAAATGGGCTCAAAGTGCACTTTCAGATAATCAGATGTGTTGAGGAAGGAACGCAAAGAACAGGACTGTAAACCTCTCGTCGCGGCGGGGTGTTTGCACACAAGGGGCGATAATGGCTGAGAGCCCTACCATCTTGACTGTGACTCGTGTCGACGCTTTCACCCTCCTCGAATTCTCCAAAATTAATCACATCGAATCAGCGGTAACGTATAACGTACAACGTCATGTAAATTCTTAAATGTTTTCCCCCAATTGACCTGCTGTAATAAATGTATTTTTTACAATTAAGATTTGTCTAAACACCCTGTTTGAAATTTTGTTATATATGCTCCAATTTTGAAGCAATTTATGTGAGGACAAGGTACAAAAACTGCAAGGTTTTTTTTAAATCAAGAAAACAATATATTTTAAGGTTTTTGGTTACAATTTGATTACAAATTTAAAATTAATATTTAATTGAACACTTGATCGAAATCTCAAATGTCTTTTAATGTCATTAAAAGGTATTTTTTCCCTATTCTTCTGATAGTACTTTCCACAAATCATCTTTATTCTTCATTTCATTTCTTCTTTTAAAGATGGCAGAATTTCAATATAATGGACTTTATATTTCTGTCTTATATCAGCGTCTCAAATTTGGTCAATAATTGGATAAATGCTTGTTCCACTATGTGACACTAACTCGCAAAGTTTGCTGAAGACTAAGATGGCTGACCTTCTTCCTGTAACCTTTTGCTCATAGCTTCTTGAGACTTTTGTGTTGCTTTACACATGATGGACAGGCCTACCGACTTTCATGTCGCTTTTAGGAACCGCCCTTGGGGACTGAATTTTCAAAGTCTCACTTTTTACGGGAGGTCCAAAAGGGCACATCACTCAAGATGAGCCCGCGGCAGCCAGCATCACCGTATCGAAAAAGCATCCAGAGCCAGTAATAGCCATGGGGGGTCGCAGGTCAAACAACTCTGGACGAAACTTTGGACAAATCATTATTTGGCCCGGGGGACGGGAACAAAACACTTAACATGCCAGCGGCCAAACAGCCCGTGCTTGATCACTGCCATTCCACCAATCACAACAAAAGGTGATAGAGGTCAAAGTGTTTCTAATCAACAAGCAGGTTCTAAAGGAGCTCTTTGGGAATAGGGCACCCGCACTATGAAAAGATAGAGTGTCCAGCAGCTGGCAAAATAGTCAGAGGCCAAAATTCCACGGAGGACGCGGCATCGGTTTACAATATGGTTTGTTTCCTTCAGCGGGGACAAAGGCCAAATTATTCACAATTGGAAACCCCTTATAGTTGCTTGTGGTCAATCACTGACTAACTGCCTATCTTAGGACCAACATATATATATATATATATATATATATATATATATATATATATATATATATATATATATATATATATATATATATATATATACACACACACTTTTTTAAATAAAGGAGAATGCCATATGTGCCAGTTGAAAATACCAATATAGAGGTTGAAAAAAGGGGACTTGGTATTTGCTGTGTTTTAAATATTATTCACTAAACCGCTAATTTAAAAAAAAATCATTAATCCTACGAAAAAAAAAAAAAAACGACACAGCTTTCTTGGTAAATGACAACATGTCTAAGTATTTCCTCCCTTCCACTGGACATCACTCATGCCTCAAACAATTTTGCGGAGGCCTACAGGTGCAATAGGAATGTGGTGAGTGGGCTAATGACTGCTTCCATTACCATAGTCATGCTGACAAGACTTCCAAGAGATGAGACTGAGGGAAACCAGGGCGGGGGGGGAGGGTTGACTGCAGTGGGGGTGGAGGAGTGTCATAGGCCATTGGTAAATATGTTTGGTGTGTGGACCACCCAGATTCTTAAACCACCGGTTGCGACAACGCTAAGAACATCTTTGTTAAAAGTAAGTAAGTACCGCTAGGCACAGTTGTGCAAAAAAATGCCGGTCAAAAGGTTTGCAGTTAAGCTGAAGACTCTTGCGAGACGACAAAAAAAAAAAGAGAAGTCTGGTGTAGATGCATGTCGCCGCACGCTGGCTTGTCCACACGAGAGCGTAGCTTATCGTGAGTCAATGACAGACCCCTAGCATCTTTACAAATGGAGTTTACTCATCAGGCATAGAGCGACGTCGCTTTTTTTCCTCAAACACAATGCATGCACAATAGAAATAATCACCTGCTTGTAGTTGCACCGAAGACGGATGTGCTGGACAAGATTAGACAGGTTTATAGGGGTGGGGGGAGCAAGGGAAGCGATGACCCGTAACTACTCAAGGAATTCCCCAGAGTGGCGCACGCTAACGCACAACATCCTTCTCTGTGTGAGAAAAATTGCTTTAGATGAGAGCGGACAAAACAAGTCAAGTCCTTCCTGCGTTTGTTTGGGCTGGCCGGTCTTGAAAGGGACAGAAAAAAGACAAAAGGGAACCACAAAGTCCACACCGGGGGAGTAGTGTTACCCTCCGCCAGGGAGAAATCACATGATTTGCTCTTTTGAACCTCTCCTTGGGAATTACGTAAACCCTGACATGGCGAGGATGGTAATTACCCGCAGAATAAGCAGCCTCTCGCCCGCTCGCTCACTCGTCGCGTGTTTTCCAAAACACGGCGGGGATTTATGACGATGACGAATGAGCTCAGCTATGATGGACAGCCGACTTGGCCACCTTCAGAGCTTCGTGTTCAGAGGTTATCTGCAACATCTGTGCGTTTATTTATAGTATTTTGTATGTTATTTCCAAATGCTAAACAATTCAATCGCACGACTATGTTTGAATACAGGGTAGCACCGAGCCAACAACCCAATTTGGCTCCCATAAAAAGGATAAGTCATCAACGGTACTGCGCAGTACGCGATGAGGAAAGTTCACTTCAGGTTATCGTGGCAGTTTGTAATTGTAAACCTTGATCTGGCTTGTGTTTCCAAAATGAGTTGCATAGGCGGACCTGCGATACCTACATGAGCTCCATAGCTAATGTTACATCATACCAAATCAGCGCTTTATTCCATTGTTATTCATCTGAATGGGAAATTGTCCGTTGAACGCAGAATTTAAATTTTTTGCAGGCTAGCAATTCTCTTAAAAGTGTTGTGCTCCTTTATAGCACCTTAAGGTTCAAACCTTGGATGTTTTTTTTAGACAATAACCAGTAAAAATACAGATGATTGTGTGTTTGTATAAACTAAAAATGTGTCAAAATGCAGCTTGTTTGAAGAGTTGACTTCAACCTGAGTATAACCCAGAAAAAAAATTTACATTCAGATGGAGCGTTTTGGAGAAACTGAGCCAAACAGGAAGGGCAACTAAATTTGGGGTATATGATGTACACTTACACGGCTCAAACTTGCATTCTTCACATTGTGTTAGCTCTGTTGCTACATTTAGCATCTGAGCATTTGACCATCGAGCTTGACTAATCTGTGCGTGTAACCAATCAAGTGTGTAACATTGGGAAGTGTCAGCAATTCGGGGGCTCCCGGAGAAACAAGAGTGATCAGGGAGTTCCAAAAGCCTTTGGGGAAAACATCTCGGCGATGGAAAGCGTTTGCCAGTTTTGCGGCGCAGTGTGACGGCGTAATGACGGGCTTGTGTCACCCAGGCGGAGGTCAGCCAGCCGGCCACGAACAGAGGCTTCGACAACAATCTGACGTCATCAAAGCGGGCCGGCGTGACTCATCGACCTCAGATGAGAGAGGCGTGCTGGAATTTTAATGAGAACCTCTGCATAAGGAAAACACAAACATTCTTTTTTTTTTGCCTGGAGTATAAATCAACGACTGAATGACAAAAAATAACAGGGAAACAAAATCCACCGTCCAAAGTCCCATTTTGTTTGATGTGCGTATGAGAAGCCTTTAACAAGAAAAACAAACTGTTTGTTGAAGGCTTTCATTACACCAGACAGAAGACCGATGACGTCCGCGGGCAAAAATATTTTGTTGTTTCCCATCAACGAACAAAGATGGGCAGTAACAATAAAGCAACAAATTAAGAGGCTTCACGTGTTCACATCAAGAACGCAGCGGAATAGTAACAACAAGCCTCTGCTGCGGGGTCGAGTCAACTTCATTTTTTTCTTTTTAATGATGACGGAAACACAAGAAGGTCATCCATCAATTTGACACAGTAGAACATCTCGGCCATCTGCGGCCAATGCAGTCAACGTCTGCAGCCAGAACACCCACAAACACCATCAGCCTCCGATTGGGGATTTATGGACGACACATTGCCACTGTGTCGGAGAGAAACTAATCGACATCTGTAAAATTTCTGGTTTATAAGGGTGATCTTTGTTTTCGGAGTTCGTTTCATACAAGACAACCAGACAATACAGCAATCAGATTCAATCGAAATCGCTTGATATTTTGATTGAAGATAGAGCTTTAATTAGCTTGATTAATTAGCTGGAGGGAATGAGGAAATTAAATAAAGCCAAACAGCAAACTATTGTTTCCGCTGTGCAAGTAAAACTCACCGGTCGAACATAATGAACGTTGAGACATCTACACAAATAAACCAGGTTAAAAGTAGTGAGTCTTAAACCTGGATTTTTTTTTTTTTTTTTAACTCCAAGAGAGCGCCTGATAGATTTTAGCAATGCCAGACCTGCTGTCCATTCTCAATTCATGTTGGCAAAAAAATATATATAAATATAACTACTCAGATTTTGTTTTTTTCTGGTGAGGAGCAGTTTTGAGGATCATTGACTTAATTTGAGTAGGAATTCTAAAATTTTCTAAAGTTCTAAAGTTTTTCCCTGGGATTTGAATCATTTTTTCAATTAAACATTAATATGTCATTATTAAGAATTATTATTATCATTTCCCTTACAGTTATTAATGTTTAATGCGGTGTTTCTCAAAGCGGAAAAAAGGGATCTTTCAAAAAAGGGGTTCCCAACTCCAAAATATTGAGAAGCCCCGGTTTAATGGACAGATGGCCTTTTATGCCATACGAGTATGAAATGCCCAACTGCATTTGAATGCGCCATATGTCCGGTCCTCATGTCATTAGCTACCTGAGACTAAGCGTTAAGCGAGTCCATATGTTTACATGAGGCGCAAAGTCCAAAATTTACACAGCAAACAGTGATGGGAAACCGCTTATTTCGAGCCTTGGGTTAGTTGAGGCAAATGAGGGCAAGGGGAAGTCAAAACATCCATGTTCGCGAACGCCGTGGGATGTGAGTCATCAAACTGAAGGGTTCCAGCGGACCACCCGCTCGCCCACTCCCCCGACACTTAAGTCGAAGCAAATGCCAGAAAAGAGTGTCAAACAACTGGCGCAGCCCCGGAGATGGTGTGAAGAGGAGCGGGGGACG
Organism: Hippichthys cyanospilos; assembly: GCF_059441005.1. NCBI lineage: Eukaryota > Metazoa > Chordata > Actinopteri > Syngnathiformes > Syngnathidae > Hippichthys > Hippichthys cyanospilos. The sequence goes on along the minus strand of NC_142378.1, from coordinate 5,625,813 downwards.
CAGAGCTGACTTTGCACTAAACATTTGTCCCTTTTGGTCACGACGCCACCACTTAACACCCATCGGCTTCTGTTACCAGTCCCTCCACCACTGCCGGCGAAGCAAGTAAGATCAGAAGGGGGCCCGGGACAAAAACCTGTTGTGCATCTGTCAGCCGGCTCTCAGCCCTCCCGGCCATACAAAAATCAGAGGTGGGGCAGGACATCTGAAAAGATCTGCTTGCAGACGGACATTTTTGGTCGTCAACAAAAAAAAAGTGAAGCAGAGGGTGTGGAGCGGGGTCATTCAAGCGCTCAAGTGCCCCGTGCGGCGCCGGCCAATGCGGCGGAGGGTTACGGGGGATCATAGTGGCCAATCCGCATGGGCTTTGATCCAGGGTCTTTCATGTTTGTCAAGACCTTACACCTGAACGACCACTCGGCCGGACTTTTGTCCGCCGTTAGCGGAATGTCTCGCGACGTCCGAGCAAACACACAAGAAACAATTTTCACAAGAGAAGACGTGTAGATATGCAAAACCAGAAACAACAAACATCTGCAAAAGGGTTCAGTCAAGTGGAGCACTGATGAAGGGTAAATGGGAAGAAAAGTATTTTTGAGTATATGTGAGTATAATTGTGTTTTGTTTTGTTTTTTTGGTATGCAGCAGCGCAACAATGCAGCAACAGTAATCTTTGTCCATTCTCAGCGCAGTCAATTTGAAATACCATATTTTCTGCACTATAAGGTGCACCGGATTATAAGGCGCACCTTCAACGAATGGGTTATTTTAGGTGTTTTCATATATAAGGTGCGTACAATAGAAACTACAGTAGTGGCTGGGGTTGTGTTATGCAAGATGGAGCTGCGCTTAAGGGAATGTCAACAAAACAACCAGATAATTTATTCAAACTGTATTCATAGACAATCAGAAATTAAGAAGAATCTGAATGAAATAAGGGGCCAACTTATAAGCGCTGTCGAATTGTACTCGGATAAATACGGTAACTTGTAGAGTTTGTATAGACAGCTGGGCGTCGGCATTCATAATTCATCAAACAAACGGCAAAATCAGAGCTAGAGCACTAGAGTTTGTTTTAACCGGACCATAACGTGTCAAATGTCAACATGGCCTCAAAGCGCAAGAGAAGTCTGCTGAGACCAGGTTCTACGGAGCCGAGGGAAATTCCCCAAAGCCCAAACAAGCTTTGAAAGGAGCACGAATGAATAGAGCGATACTGTAGCTACCAAGGCGGGACGCCCAGTAGCAATTTACAGGAGGGCCTCTGATCTCGGGCCGGGGCGATCCATTATCAGCCTGTTGACATTCTGATGATTTTACACAAGGCCTTGACATCTTTTCATCAACTTTATCCTCCCTTTTTTTATTCAGGTCAAAGCTGCTCACAAAAAGGGGTCCTTCAAATATTTTGCCTTTTTCTCTTTTCTTTTGCTCTCATGGAATGGTAATGACATCAAATAAAATAAGTTTACAACCGGAGTTATGAGTGCCAAACATGGATTAAGATATTCACATATGATAACAGTGATTTACAAGGTAAACAATTTATAACACAAAAATGAAAAAGTAACTGTTCCCTGGCGCGAATTTAACTACTTATAATATTCAACAAATCAGCCTTTTACTTACGTATGTTATTTTAGTCAGCCAAAGTCGCGACTGTGGTTTTGATGTTACTTTGTTTCGAAAAAACTAATTTGAGATATTTGTCTAAAATCTCTTCTGTATTCATAAAACGTTACCCATTATTCGATATAATTTTCAATGGAATATCAAAATACCAAAAAATTCGACAGCTGAAGCCTTTGAGCGATCTTTGTCACTAAATCCTTTGTAACTAAGCAAAACAGCAAACTTTTAATCTGTGTCAAATTAAAACTGCCAGCAAGACTTCAGGTGTTCTAACACAAACACACATAGACCTGGTCAATCTTGTTCCCTTGCAAGCTCTTCTTAGTTTTGGTCTGATTTGTTTGAACGTGTAATTCCACTTAACTACCAATATGCTTATGAATAAAAATGATTTTCTTGATTTGGGGGAAGCAGGGGAAAGAAAAAAAATCTCATCTGGTTGAGTAATTCTGCACACAGACTCCAAGAATGTTTCCGTTTCGCCAAGTGTACTTTACAAGTGCAGATAGCACGAGTGCCCCTCGGGTCTTACCCTGAATCTCTCAAGTACGTTGACAAACGGCGCTGTTGAATGCACCTCAAGTGCAAGACTAACGGGAGAATAAAAAGTGCAAATGCGAGAAATCTCATTATGGGAAAACTATTGGTTGGTGCAGAAAGCACTAAAGCTTGTGTGTTAAATTATTAACTGATCTCAATCCATGTCCAATAGTCAACCGGCTGCTTTCCATTTCCTGATGATCACCATTAATCCGCGGCAAAGATTAGCGCCGCTAATGCAGCGTGCGGCTTTTAATCCACGCAGATTTGCGCTGTATTGTTTTAGCTTTGGGAAGCACGGTGGCCATGTGGTCTCTGCTTCTGCTTCCTTGATCTCCGGTTAGGATTCAACTCAACAAGTTTACGCGCAAAAATAAATTCACGAAAATTCACAGCTTGCAATTCCCAAGTTGGCCAAGAGGATGTTCCACTTACCGTGTTTTCCGCACTATAAAGCGCACCTAATAATCTTAAATTTTGTCAAAAAATGACAGTGCACCTTATAATCCTGTGCGCATAAACAGTGAGGTTGTTTTTTTTAGTTTTTTAAATTCTGACAATCAATTGATTAGTTAATCATTCAAATGATATAATGAATAACTTTATATCAAAGTAGGACTGAATTCAATACATTTTAAAAATAGACGATTTAAAACACGAGATAAGTCGTGAAGGGATAAGTGGTTTACGAGACATGTTTACAGTGAATACTAGCAATTTTGATTGTTTTGTTCAGAAAAAAAATCCCATTTTTTTTTTAAAAGATTTTGAAAAGCTTAACTCATCCAGGACCGAGCGAAAAAAATGAGCAAATGGACTCACCCGGACATGATTGCTCTTGGTCTGGGCCCGCTGGGGCTGTGCTCCGGGCGCGGCCTGTTCTCCTCGGGTTCCGGTGCCGTGTGCCCGACCCACGGCTCCGGCGGTCCCGTTGGCGGGCCCCGGCGCGACCCTGCGCGGCCTCTGCTTGATCCCGTCCAGGAGGCGCACCAGCAGGATGTTGCTGGGCAGTTCATCCACGCCGCACTCCACCAGCGTGCGGCACTCCGGGCAGCGCAGCTCGCCGCGGGAGCCCACGATGCCCTGCAGGCAGCGTCGGCAGAAGGTGTGCTGACAGGGAAGAACCTTGGCCGACGCATCCAGGCGCTCTAGGCACACGGGGCACTCCAGCAGGTCCAGCAGCACCGACTCGTCCATGGTGGCCTTGGCGTTTTCAGCAGGAAATCATGACTCTGGTCCACTGATGTCACGTCACCGCCATCCCGCTGTTAAGGCCATGGCCTGCGCATCGGCCTGCAAAAGAGGGTCAGCACACGCAGATTAATCAACGGGACCCAGAAGGAGGTCACGGGATGCGTGCATATATATACTGAAGTATATTGATGCAATAACAGCAGACCACAACTATGGCTAAATCATTCGGGAAAAGAAAAGGTTAGATTAGGGTTTTTTTTTTAAATACAAGCAATATATTAATTTGTGAATAATATGTTCTAAGCACCACAACTTCCGTATTTTCCACGCTATAAGGCGCGCCGAATTATAAGGCATGCCTTAAATGAATGGCTTAATTTAAAACTGCTTTCATATATGGGGCGTACGGCATTATAAGACGCATAGAATAGAAGCTACAGTAGCTGCTGAGGTTCCGTTATGCATCCACTAGATGGGACTGTGCTATAGGGAATGTCAACAATGGAATCAGATGGGTAAGTCAAACATTTCGATCAGAAATTGAGAATAAGATGATTTGTGGAAAGTACTATCTGAAGAATGAGGGAAAAATACCTCTTGATTACATTAGAAGACTGTTTAGGTCAATCCCAAGACCAATCAGGAGTTTAAAAGAATATAAACATGATTCAATTCAATATTAAACCTAATTTTTTGGATCAAATTACAACCAATTACCTTAAAATATATAGCTTTGCTGATTTAAAAACAGTTTCTAGGTTTATTTTATAAAATGGTGTTTCCTTTACAAAAAAATCACCCTTTTTTGCACCTTTTCACCATGTCACAATTGGAACGTAAATAGGTTTTCTCTGTGGATGGTCACGTGACATTTGCCAGTCTCCCTCATGCATGAGTTGGATCCCAAAAGAGTGGACAACAGCATATACAAATTCAGCCATAGCCTGATTAGAGTAACTCACAAGTGCTTAAAGTTCACATTTAATCTAATTTGCAGCAAAGCGGATAAAAGCACCTGCGACCTGTGATCCGGGCGTTCTCTAATGGTGGAATTGTGACACAACTGCACAGTGACAGGGGATAGGCACAATGAGATATGATTCCCAAGATGATATGTTCCGTAATTCCCCAAATATAAGATGCACCTGTGTCTAGGACGCACTTTGAATTTTTTTAAATTCTGGTATTTTTATGTCACTGTGTACTGGCAACAATGTAAAACCTATAGCAAAACAGAAGAAATCAAATCTTCTGTGTAAACTTCATATTTTCTTGTGCTCATACCCGTAAATTATACATTTGTTGCGTTAAGTGTGTTTCAGATTTCGTCAGTGTAACATTGAATGCGCTCAAAATGGTTGTTTTTCCTTTTACCTCGCCACGCAGCTCGAATTCTTTTGACCATGAATACCTGAAGTTGCGCAGAATCTGTGTTTCACTGAGTTTATGATTGTGTGTATATGCCAAAAGACCGATATTAAGAAACGAATCAAATTTGAGTCAAATTTCCGTGTTCTTTAACCGCTGCACTCTTAACTGAATCAACTGGACACATCATACATTTTTACATGATCCTTTCGGTTTGAGTAATTTTCCTGCGTGTGAACAAGTATGGACTCGGACGTTGGTTCAGTCTACTTCTTTTATTGAAAATAATGCTGTAAGAAGTGTTAGCAGCAACAGGCACTAGCTGCTAATAGCCAACTGACGTCCGCCCTCTTGCTCGTCTTGCTACGCTAATTATTGTCAGTAAGGATAAGGTTGATATAAAATGCATATCTGTGTGGCAAAACTCGGCTTATTTGGCTGACGGATCAATCTTCCTCAAATGGTGTCGAAAAAAGAAAAAAAATGTACCAGTCAAAACGCAGTTGTGTTGTGATAAAAAACATCGAAGATGGAGTTCATCAGAAGCACTGCATCTCCTTCCGCATTCATGAGCAACTTTCCCCAAAATTGCTTTCTTGAATATTGCCCATTAATTCAGCCACAGAGTGCAGCCATTTGACACGATTGGCTGAGTCACGCTAGTATGTAGAAAACTAACTACTGTACTGTAGTAAGGCCAATGCGATGTGACATCACCAGAGGATATTTCAGCTTGCATCTCATCTCATCTCCCCAACAAGTTCACCGCAATAGACGGAACAACAAAAAGTCGGAGGAAAGGTCCAACATTTGGTTAGCTAGCATCCATAATGCAGGAGGTACAGTTGATTTTTTCAACAAATCTAACGTACTACGTTTTTTAACGCTGTGACAGGAATAGTACTTTCTTCCTTTTCAAATTAAGAGCAAATTCATTGGATCATCCAGCAACTTATTGCCAAAATGTGCTATAGTAAGTCCTTTGTAAAACACACCGCCAAAATGTATATTTTTAGTAATTTTAATTTTTCGTCCACCAAAATTGAAAACTTGCGGCTTGTGCACTGACTACATGGCACTGTCTGCTTTGAGAGGATTGAAAGCTTTTAGATGCACCTTATAGCGTGAAAAGTAAGGTAGTAGCAAATGTCATTTTCAGTACAAGCCCGTGGGCCGCTTAAAACTCGACAGCGGGCCACAAATGATCCCGGGGCCACAGTTTGGGTAAGTTTGGGCATCACTACATGACGATATAACGTCATGCACGCAAGTCATATACAATAAAATAACGTTAGCCTCGTATACTTCAGTCCTCGGCTAGCGGTAACTTAGTGGCGTTGCCAAGTTTTACAGAGCACGCCGAAATGTTCAAAAAGCAAATTAGAATTATATATTTTTTTAAATACTCAAAATTTCACACTTTACTTACCTCTTGTGTCTTTTTATCAGCTAGTTGAGGCTAGCGTAACTAGTTAGCAAGCTTGCCCCCACTAACTACGACTAGTCCCCCCCCTCCCTCCGTAAAAAAAAAAGAAAGAAAATCGACTAACGAGTTCTATTATGTCTCCCGGTGGTTTTTATCTGTTGTCCGTTTCGTCCACGCTGAGGTTGAAGCAGCTTTGGAAGTTAAACGAAAAGAGGCAAGCAAAGGCAAGTCGGAGCCCGTTGACCGAGCGCCTTGCTAGCCGGTTGTAGTGTTCTGTTCTGTTCTGTTGGACCTGGAAACACACTGGAAGGGAGGGAGTTGTGTGGCGTTCGAAGACACTGGGAATTTGAAGATTTCTTCGGGCGACACAACGTCTCGGTGGCAGGAAATACGCCAAAGGGAAGCGTTTCTGACTAAAACTATCAAAAAGATTCAAATTTGATACAAAGTTTGGAAATTAGCGCGAAATCGTGTTTTGAATAGAGTGTATCCTGCGATCAGTTTAGTAAGCGTAAAGATTTTCGAGGCATACGTAAAGTGGGCGTCCAAGCTTTGTCGAAAGGGCGTGAGCTAAATCATGTCACCATGTGTCAACTTGTTTTAATGTTTTTAATTCCTTTTAATCGCCCTAAAATGCATATGTTGCTATTTATATTGTAGTAGTGAATGGGTGAACGACGTTTTGCACGATTAGACTGAAATGCAATTTATTTTTCTTCCGTTATGTTTATTTGCAAGTAATAGCAATCAATCTCTCTGGTTCATTTTAACCAGTGGCGTACTTCGTCACCCCAATTCAAAATGTTGTTGTAAACAGTGTTTTATGTTCATTTCACAGCAGCAATTATGTCACTGGGTCATTATGACGCAGAGGTGTGTTTAATTATCTTCTTTTTTTAATTATTGAAACCCGTTCAAAAAGTAAAAAAGGCAATATGTTGGTCATTTAAATCTGGAATAGTACTATTGACAGCCACGATCAATTTGACACAGGTCACATTTGCAAAGTAACAAATAAGCATTCACAAAAATGAATGCAAAGCCCTTTCAACCTGAATTTTGACCCTCAACATAATAGGAAGGTTAATCAGACTACTTTTTTTTTTTTTTTTATAAAAGGCCTAAAAATTGTCCTGATTCGTTTTCCTTGTTAGATGAGGACAGACACCATGTTTTTGTTGTTTTATGTAAGGTCGGGTATTCAGGAAAACAACACCCTATCGGTCCTCACTCACTCACGCTTTATGAAATTACAACCCATCTTATCTCGTTTGTAGATGTTTTTCTAAACTGTAAAGCCATCTCGCTGCTTTATGCATTTTCCCTATGTATATATATATATATATATATATATATATATATATATATATATATATATATATATATATATATATATATATATATATATATATATATATATATATATATATATATATATATATATATATATATATATATATATATATATACATATACATATATATATATATATACATATATATATATATATATATATGTGCTGTCCTGCTAAGTGGCAAAACTCCAATGGGGTCACACCTCTCGCAGCCCACTGTAAACATTTATTTTGATTCGGTTTAGGCGATATGGAGCCAGCAGGAGGGAGGCGACAGATTTATAAGGAGGTGGCGCTCCTGTGTCACATGTGATCTGAGAGTTGGCAGGAGCCTTCGCCATCCCTAGGCTCATATTCCCACACCGCATTCCCTGATCCTACCTCCGCTTAGACAATGGTCCCCAACTTAGTACATGCTCTTTTATTTTGTCTGCTTGAGCTCCACACTGACACTCACATGTGTGTGAATTCGGTTTTGCATTCCTTGATTTGCAGCTCAAGGTCCGAGTTACTTGTGTGTCCCCCCCACAACTAGATTCGGGTTTTGCTACACAACCCCCCCCCCAAAAAAAGTCCTCGATATTTAAATTATTTCAAATATTTAAGTTGTAATGTCATCGTTTGCAGGGGTGGCACAAGAGGTTGGCAAAGGGTGGCCAAAACCACCGCCATCCCAAGACGAAATATTTGAAATTATTTTTCTATATTCCCACACAGATTAATGTAGTAAATCAATTTAATTTAAATATGAAATTATTTTGTTTATAGTAAATATTATAACTGCAATACTTCTGCAACAATATAAGAAAAATTACAAAGCCTTTTTTCATAACGCTAGTTGACAAGCGTGCATAAATGATGACTATCAAAGAACAATTTTAGGCTTTATTCCACCAGGAGCAAAAAAATATTTTTCTTCCTACAGTGCTATCAAGATAAGACTTTTTCTTTTAAATAAGATTTAATGAGCCAGCCCGAGGCACCAAAGGGCCGATTGCTAGCTAATGGTGGCTGCATGCATATATCTGCCCTCCTGGGGGGGGGGGGAGGAAATGCCTTATGGGAAATAAGTAACATTTATTTCAACCGCGAGCGCCGCCAAGTCGTTTCTTTGACTTCCTGGCTTCTTTCACCTTTGCAGTTGAAGAAAAACAAAGCGCTTTTCTTTCCTCGCACCATGCCAAGGGCAAAGTGTAAAAATCTGGCCGCTATTGAAACAGATAAGACTGGATGCCAAAGGCGGCCTAGAATAATGTCGCAGCAAACAACAAAGCGCCAAGGAGTTAATTTAGTGCGCATTGTGCGAAGGCCGGGCTCCGCGTTTGGGCTGAGTTATGACTTGCTGACTCGGCGAAAACGCAATTGTACTTCAGCGGCCAGGACCTGAAAAATGTTTGGCTCACAGATGACCTCCGGTGCCAGTGCGCACACTGCCTCCTTAAATCATTGTTTCTAATCATGGATTTGTAATGAAATGTCACGGCGCTTTTTATAGACTCACATACTTGAAAATAAAGACCTAGCAGCATTTATACTATTATAAGCTACGTGATTTTTTTCACAAAGAGAGGTTATGTTTGAATTCAATGGATTTAATGTGTGTGCGTGTGTGTTTGAAAGACATTTGGATTTTAAACCTGGGGGAAATTTTGACCCAATTCGGGCTTTTACAAGTTTCTGATGTGTGATATCAAAGGAAAAGCAAACAAAATATAAAATATTGCAAAGATTGCATGTCGACTTTCAATATGCTTCTAAATGCTTGCAAACAGAAGGTGAGATAGACACCCAATAGGTGTCAAATTTAGCCCATGTCAGGCTCTTTTACTGCCATTAAAAGTTGTAAATATTGTCACTTTTGGACATATAGAAAACCCAATGTTTTATCATGCATTTCCCCTGATCTTTGCATTAATACTTTCAAGGGCACCTCGCAAACAGGGTACAATAGAAATTTTCGTGTTGAGACCCCAAAACCACCGGGGAGCGCTAGCGGACATTTATGTCATTAGCAAGCTATTCAATGAGTTCATTGAGTGACCTAGCCACCCCGCCATAATGCAAAGGTCTTGCTATGCATTGTGGAACTTGTAGTTGACAAAAGGCTTCAATCCAAGAACTAAATGTTGCTGGAAAGCATTTATTTCGCTTGTTTTTTTTTCGTGCAATGCATACCATTTTCCCTCTCATCTGTAAAGTTTGCAGCATTGAAAATGGGCAGATTATATTGGCATGTCAACAAACAGAGGCTGACATTTGATTGGACCAAAGAAATGCAGACGAAATCAGGGGAAAAAAGATAAATACATGAATGATCATTATTTTGTGCAACAAAAAACGCAAAGTTTATCATTATGAAGACATCGCTCACAACTGTACTATTCAACAATTTGGATTTAATGCATCAACAGGTCGTCGTTGAAACTAACGCAATACTGCCCTCTGGCGATCAAAACGAGCGTTACGGCAGGAGAGCGTGTGCGATACTGTACTTGAAACGCCAGTCGCGGAAGCTATTTAATACGTCTGCGCTTCCGCCGTGTTGAATGTGTTAAATTTGCCGATTTGACATTGTCTTGCGCAATTTTAAGTTATGTGGGTTTTAAAATTAATCGGACGCATGCTACGAAGACATAGTGCCCTTAACCTAAATTACATTTTAAATCATTGCGAACTTGAAACGGTCTTAAGTGAATTGACCCCTTCGTTTTTTTCAGCAGCAAAAACTTCTACTCTAATTCATTGGTGACGCTTTTTTTTTTTTTTTTTAAATGAACTCAGAACACGTTTCACCTGCTGTCAACTAAAAATGACATCACGTGTTGAAGGCTCAGGGAATGAAAAATCAGTTGGGCCTGCAGGTGCACCATGATTGGTCATTACCCGAGCCTTGACAAACATTCACGTTTTATTGTTAAAAAAAAAAAAAAAATCACAAAAAGTGGACTGTCACATTGAAGGTATTCTTTTAACTTGCAAACCTTGAGAGGGTATTTTACTGAAAACGTTTTAATGCAGCCACTTTTTCAAATTAACACGATTATTGTAACGTGTCTCAGCTTCTGTGGGAATTTTTTTAACCCTATTAAAGTATGACAGATGACGTGAGCATTTTCCATAGATTTATTAGAACAAAATTGTGTCTTGGGAGCAAAGCGGAGCGAAGCCTCACTCCGCTTCCTCCTTGGCTTGAGCCCGAAGGAAGCTGGCCTTCTTCTGGGCCACCCGGTCTTTCCTCTGAGCCAGAGACATCTTGGCGCGGTTCCACCTTTCCACAATGAGACAATTAGCACAATGCCGACTATGTTGAGCCCATTAGCATTAGCACAAAAACAACAGCGCAGTCAACCACTTGTGATTGTTTTTATGCTCAGAAAACAGAAAAAGCTGTGATCTTGACTAAATGCCCCCCCCACACACATTATTTATATATATATATATATATATATATATATATATATATATATATATATATATATATAAATAAAAATTTTAAAAGGTTAGCGAATGAGCTCACCTCTTCTTCTTGACCTCCCTGGGAGGTTTCTTTTCATGGACCGGGTTCTCACGAATGGCGGCGTGGGCTTTTTTGTACATTTCCTCAATCTGAAAGACAGGCCTCAGAGATTATTTCAAATGGCTCCGAAGCGGCGGCAACAAAGCGTAGCGCAGCGCAGCACTGGCCGAATCGGGCGTGACGCCGTTCTTGATGAAGCGCGAGAACTGCTTCTTGTAGGCCTCTTCGTCGTCCTCCATCAGCAAGCTCATGTACTCGGACACGTTGATGCCCAGGATGTGCTTGCGGTGGACCTCGGCGTTGAACTCTTTGCTCTCTGTGTCGTAGCCCGGGAAGCGCTTGGTGCTGACCGGACAAATATTAGCAACTTGAGCACAAACAAAATGGCGCTCTTTGTATTTGTTTACAGCTCAGCGAAGCGATCACGAAATACTATTAATTGCTGAATTTAGCATAAGAGTGAGCTGACACAATGGAAATGATGTTTGTTTTTGTCCTCCCTCGTTTATGTAATCAATTAATTCATCCTGCAGAAGCAGCGGGTGAGAAGACCAATCCCATAACGTTTTGAACAGAAGACTACAAAATGTAAAAAACAGGGGCCAAAGGCGGCGCCAAAAGACAATGTTCAAGCAAACAAAGCACAAATGAGGAAACTGTTCGACTAAATCACTTCCAAAATATTTTTTCGGTTGCAGCCCATCCACGGACTAGTACGGGACCGCTAGTTGGGGACCACTGCTGTAGTGTACATTTGTTTTTGTTCTACTACCCTACTTAGTCCTCGTGCGCTCAATAGTGTTTGATACAAACGCAATATTGCTTGTATTTGGCCTGGATGGGATTTTTCTTTTTTCTTTAAGACAATACTCACAGCTCGTTGATGTTCATTTCAAGATATATTATGAACATCAACGAGCTGTGAGTATTGTCTTAAAGAAAAAAGAAAAATCCCATCCAGGCAAATACAAGCAATATTGCGTTTGTATCAAACACTATTGAGCGCACGAGGACTAAGTAGCGGTAGTAGAACAAAAACAAATGTCCACTACAGCAGTGGTCCCACAAATAGCGGTCCCGTACTAGGTCCGTGGATGGGCTGCAACCGAAAAAATATTTGTTTCAATAATTCATTAGCCAGTCCCACAATTATGTTCACCACGCTTGAAATTCTGCATTTCTGCTGTTAAAAAGCTAAGCCTGGTGAGCTTCCGTTTTCCTACCATTTATTTCACGTTGTATCTACTCCAGACACATGTCAAATATTCAAACTGTGGCAGCAGAGAAAAAGGGCTAAAAAAAATAAAAGGTCCTACAAGCAATTCGACTTTGTTTTCTCATTTGCTGTCCTCGAGTAAAACACGCAGCAAACATCATTACCGTATTCTCCGAAATATTAGGCACACCGGATTATAAAGCACGGGTTTAGGGACTATATAAGGCACGCCGAATTATAAAGCGCACCAGTGTATAAGGCGCATCTTCAAATCTTGAGATTATAGTGAGGAAAATACAGTACTTAAAACGTAGTAGGGGTGCCCAAAGCCAGTCCGCGAGAGCTTTCGATGTTTCTGTCCTCCAATGCACCTGATTCAAACGATCAGCTCGACAGAAGCCTGATAACTAGCTCATCATTTGAATCAGGGGTGCGGGAGGACAGAACTGTCAAAAACATGACGAATGATGTAAGCCTAACGTTGCTAGCGCTCGTTTCAAATAAATGAAACGCTGACCTGTGGGGGATGCTGAGGCCTCCGTCCACGGCGCCCTTGAGGGCCCCGAACACCTTGTTGCCGGTGGTGGTGCGAGCCAGGCCGGCGTCCAGGTAGCAGGTGAAGGCGCCCGGCTGCCCGTCGATGCTCTCCACGTTAAATTCCTTGCCGTCCACGTCCAACTGGCCCTCGTACACCTTGTCCAAGCCAAACTTGTTCAGGAGCTGCAGAAAAAGGTCAACGTTGCCTCAGATTAGATCCTCCGATGCGGTTTCCCCCAACCAGGGATACAAAAAGCACGTTGTAGCTCAGATGACTGATGAAAATAAAACGTGCACACTAAGGCTCTAAATATTTTCATCTTGCAAAGTATTTTTAAAATCCTGTAATCAAAAATCTTGCAATGACGCTGTATGCTCTTTTAGTAAGCATTTTTTTCTGCGCCTTCCTTTTAAATCCCTTTAAATGTTTTTAAACAATTTTAAATATGCTCTTGTATACAAAATGTAATGTAAATTTAGTTTCATTGAGTATGAAACGCACTATAAATAAATGACATAGGCTGTCCGACTTCCATGGAGCAAAAAGCACAAAAAGGTTTGAAATAATAAATTAAAAAGGCTTCTTGCAGACCCAAAGAAAATTGTGATGAGCCCCAAATGTTTATTTTTTTAAAGATTTGAAGGTCGACCAGCCTTTTCTGGACTAAATGGGGGGTTCAAACAAGTTTATTTAGTCAGTTAACAACAAAATTGCATCAGCCCGACCCAAGTGTGGGTACTTACCCTGCGGGCCAGCAGCAGACCGGTGCAATAGGCCGCCGCGTAGTTTGTCAAACCCACGGCGATGCCGTACTTGGGCAGCTCGTGCGAATACGCCGCACACACAATCATGTCCCCTTCAATTTTGGCATAGGCGATCTGCGACAGAGCACGTCACGCATCATCAGCACCACCGTCACCGCGGCAACAGATGGGCATTAAAACTCACCTGGCAGATGATATCCCGGTTGGTGAAGCGGACGATCATGCGGTACTTAGGTGTGTTGTACTTGTTCTTATCTTGCACAACGAGGCGCTTACGGGCAAAGTAGTCAGTTTTTCCCTCTGTGAAAAAGCACAAGCATGAGATTTTTCCATTGCATGAACAAGTATCAAACAAGTGAGCGCAAGAACTTACCTCTCCTCCTCCGGAACTTGACCTGGTACCTCTTGAAGTACGCCTTATTTTTTACCACTTTAACGAAACCCTGCAGTGAAGAAAACAATACAAGTCAATTAATCAAGTCAAGGGAAAAAATCATGTCAAAAGTCTTGACGGTGTGTCAATGTCGCTCGCTAGTTAGCACGTAGCACCATTAGAAGTGAACGAAGTGCGTTAGCAACATGCTAACCAAGATCGCAGTTGTAATGACACGTCAGGTGTTTATTGTCAAAGACGGTATGCGGTGTAGAAATGGAAACGCTTCAATTAATTACAGGGAATTGACTTTTTATGCGACAGGAAGTGGTAAGTTTGTCCACACGGTCATTAGGCCACGTTGAGGCAGAGCCGGCGAGCAAACACTTGGGCAACAATCTACGTTCATCGTTCACGCAGGTGCGTGTTTTGACACAATAATCGTAGTTGACAGCAAGATGGACGTCTTAGTTACGCATGTCGACGCATATCGGGAGCATTACAAACCATTTTGCAGTCTTTCTGGCCTCCTTAGGAAGGAGCCCGGAGCCAAAGACTGGGAATTGACTCCGCTGCACGGGAGAAAAGGAAGTTTACCAGTACGCATGTGCAGTAAATATAACGTCACAGGATGCGAGGAAGACGCCAAAGTATTTCATTACACTGCCATCTCTAGAGCCGGAGCAGAACTGCAGTGGAGTTTTTGACAAACTGACCGCAACCACAAAGAAGGTGAAAGCGGGTTTGCTGTTTTTTTTTTTTTTTTTTTTTTTTTTTATCCCGCACCTTATCTAACACTTCTATACTTTATCTTTCGACTCGATATGAGACTAAGAACTGCATTGCATTTTTTGTTCTTATCTTCTGTGTTTACTCGTTTGTTTGTTTTGTTTTTTTAACGGACAGCGTGCAGTGACATTTATCACAAATGGCTACAAAAATAAAATGAAACTAACACAAATGCATATATATTTTTTTCATTAATAACCCAAATTATTTTATGGACCCCATGCAGTCCATCCATAGACGCTTGGGGAGGTGCTGCAGGTAACTACAACAAACATGGCCGCCTCCAGAGAACCGCCACTAGACTCCTGATTATATTTAAAATATACTGTTGCTCATCGAGAACACATCCATTTGCAAGCTTTTGAACTGTACAATCATTTAATTTATTCCTTTTTAATGAAAAACAGTCTAAATCTTACACACTGTCCCTTTAGTACATTGAGGGATTAAAAAAAATGCTTTTGTGAATGATAAATTTGGGCCAGGATCCACTTATTATCTTTTTTCCAGATTTTGCTACATTTTTGTCATCCAATCAAATTTCAGCCTCTGTTTGTTGCCATGTCAATTTAATTGCATATGTGTGTAGACCCCTGCAGTAAGGCCATGAACCCCCGGGGGTCCGCAGACCCCACTTTGATAACCACTGAGGTAAAAAAAAATTGGGGGGTTGATTTCCAATTTTGAGGTTGCTCAAAACGTCACTTAAATAGTGCAACTTTTTTTTTTTTTAATGTTGCATACACAGGCAGGAGTGGCGTACCGGCCGGCAACAATAGCCATGCGTCAGCGTTGCCGGTGTGAAACCAGAAAAGTCAGTTTCACGTCTGTTTGCGTGGTATGCGAACGCAAGCAGTCGCATTAGTCACATTTTCACCCTGGCAGGCAGGGAGGCTTGCTTTTACACCCTGTCACTGGATACATTTTCATTCACTGATTGACAGACTGAGACTCAATACTGAACCCTAATTATGGATTATTGCTTTTTCTTTGTACTTTTCTGCAATCGAGACAAAATGTTTTACCTCACGGAGTAATCTGATGCAAGTTTCGCAGTGATTTGTCTTCTAAATGCCCGCTGAACTTCAGGTAAGGCGGTCTTGGAAGATGCTTATCAGATAAAGGAGACAACACTAGAATATGTAGAATATGTACATAATGTGCATTATATTTGCTATTCATCGGCTTTTGGGATTTGGGCCTTTTGTTTGCCCCGACATGGGAGATTATGAATGACATTGTGTTTAAAACTTGGGTAAAGTGAGACGTTTTTGGTGCCTTTTGTTACAGACCTGTCTAATAGAAGGGTGTAAAATTATACCGAGGAGGGAGTCCACAAAGTGTCTTTGGAAATTACGTAACACAATGGTTACAAAAGCAAATGAGCAGAGGGATCTGTGGCAGTTAATAGAAAATGATAAATAAACATTACATGAATGAAAACGACCGTGTTCTAATAAAAATGGCAAATACGTTCATATTACAAATGTAGTAAAACAAAAGTCACATGTTATTTATCAAACGGGAAAGTGAAATTACATTTTTATTTTTCAATGAAGCACTGTGGCGTGTTATGATGGACATCTGTTCATTGTGGACACCGGAATGAGAAATAAGACAATAAATGAATCACATGCTTGATTTCTAATCAAAACATGTTTTTGTAATTACTTAGGTGAAAAAATGTTAAAAGCCATAACTACTTTTCATAATCTCATACAGCACTGTCCTGTTACTAGTGTGGTCATGAAACAAATTCAACGTGTACCTCAAATCATTTGTATTCCAGATCTGTTTTCAAATCACTGCATCGGTAATCTGGCGAATGAATGAACAAATTGATAAACTTTGTGGACAGTATTTATATGAAAGAAGATTATTTTATCAAATAGCTTTTGTAGTTTAGTTTGGCGGTGGTTGTTAAGGGGCTCTATAAATAAAGTTGACTGTTGTGTTCATGTACCAGTTTGGCTTGCTTCATGCTCAGAATTTAGAACACAAAAACACAATTAGTCACACAGTGTCAAATAGAGATAATTAACACCCAATATTACGCACAATATGATTTAAAAAAAACTATAAAATATGTTTTAACCCCTGTGTGTACAGCGATTTGTCACTAACCTGGCCTTATTATCACGCAACTTGGGCTGACTTTGAATGGGTCATCATCAAGTATAAATATATTTTTACATTCAACCCCTCAAAATCTTCAGTGACATCAGCCTCATCCATACATTATGTATATTTGCATATATATTTTCCGAGGCTTTTTCGTTTAGAAGAATTTTCATTTTGTGAGGGTGATAAAAACCTTACCAGCTATTCAATGCTGCAGCTTTCACATACGGGAATATGCAGGTACTATGTTATGCATTGCATGAAATAAAACGCTTCCTTGCAGCAAAATAAAAACTTTTCTGCAACATTTTAGTTCATGGATCGAAGCTTTTTGTCAACTACAAGTCCCACAATGCATTGCAAAAACTTTGCATAATGGGAGTCCAGGCTAAGCCACTCAATGAAGTCATTGAAAGGCTTGCAAATGTCATAAATTGTCCACTAGTGCTCCATGATGATTTTGGGGTCTTATCACAAAAATTTCATTGTACACTGTTTGGCACTTGCCGTTGAAATGATTCATGCAAAAAGCGGGGGAAATGCATGATAAAACATTGGGTTTTCAATATGTCAAAAATTGACAATGTTTCCACTTTTTAATGTCAGCAAATGAGCCTGACATGCGCTAAATTTGCCATATTCAGGTTGTGCCTCTCAACCTCCCGTTTGCAAGCAATTAGAAGGGATGGCAGGACATTATATTGATCGTCGAAATGTTTTGACAATCCATGCAATATTTTAGCCACTTGGTGTTTTAGCATGCTTTTCTTTTGATATCACATGAAAAACATCTAAAAGCCCGAGTTGAGTCAAAATTTCTCTCGGGGGGGGGGGGGGGGGGGGGTCAAGTCGTCCATCCATTTATTTAGTGAATGAATTTGCAGTTACGCACTCCGGACACGCGATGTCGCTAGCGTCAAGAGGAAGTGTTAGTAGACGACGCATGCGCAGTGGCATGTAAACACCGCCTGTAGTGTGTAGGCCGCCTGCCTGGAGACATTGCTGTCCACGTATTAGACGGCCGCAATGGCACCCAGCCCACGCAAGGAGACTCCCGACAGTAAGCTTCGGCAACGCTAGAAAAAGTGACGGAGGGGAAGAAAAAACAACTTTTTCTCGCTTAATTTCTACTCGGGAATGCGGCGGACGATAGCTTGATGCACGGGAAGACAGCCAAGCGAGGAAGTTTGGCGCGGCGTGTTAAAATCGCTTCAAGGTAAAAGATGTGCTCTTTTTTTGTCTCCCACTTGGCTCTGTCTAATTACTGAAATCCTTCTCCAAACACCGGTTATTAATAATTAATTAGAAATAAGCGTGCGTAATGTATAGGCGTTAGCTGTTAGCCCGCTAGGCGCATCGCTAGCTTTGAAACTTGTTAAGTGATTGTTCTCACTAGACATGACCTTAAATTGGAAACTACTGCGATAATCCCTAATTTGTGCACTGGGATTGCAAAATAAAGATGAGTTGGCGAACTCTTGTGGATGCTGGATGATGATGAGTACCTATCTCCTTTCAACACTCAACACCAGGCAGCCATAAAAGGAGCAGATGAGTCTTGTATTGTTGTTTCCAAGTGGTTCGCTTGCCCGCTGAACAAATGAAAGACGGGGAAGAAGACAGAGTGATATATGTCACAGTTGAGTAGGATCGAGAATTGGACTGCTTCTCCATTAGATGTCAGATCATTAAATGATCTTAATGGATCAGATCTCAAGTCCTGAGTTTTCTCCCCTTGCCGTGGAGTCAAAGGAAAGAAAACACATTGGATGCTTTGGGATTACAGCCTTGAGTTTGCTCCACTGATTCGATTTAACAGCCTCACTAGTAATATCACAGATTTGTTTTGACATCGTTCACTGAGTCCGCGTAGGAGACTCAGATGATTTGGTTCACTTGCGGGATTTAGTGGGATTACTAGGAACACCACAGAAATGTTAAAACAGTTGATCCAAGTGATACTATTCTAAGAAAGAACAATTGTCTACAACAGTTTGTATGGGAAAATATGACCTATTTATTTGCAACATTTGGCTTATGTAAATTCAATCAGGTTGTGTAAGTGTGTTAAAGTTGGAGATTTTTGATGTAGACCAATATAATACAATCATCATTTTTTAGGGTTGATATCCGACTGCGATCGGACGTCAGTATCATATCAGGACACCCCTACACTTTCATATTTTCAATTTTAAACTCTAAAGCAAAATGAAAAATGAATCGGAGGCAACGGTGAATTGAAAAATTTTCTTCAGTGACTCAGCGTAACCTGAGTCCATAAATTGAAGTGATTTTTACCAGCGTTGGTCTGCAAGTGGCAACATGAGCTACTTGCTGCCAGAGCAGGTTCAATAAGTCCATCACAACTTCTTCCTGTAGTTCCTCGTTATAGTTTAGTGCAATGATGAGGCAGCAGCAAAGGGGGAAATAAAAGTGTTAAGTGGTCAGCAAGACTGCGGTGACTTCAGCACGCTTGCTGAATTACAATGAGTCAAGTGGTCATGTTTCAGCTTGGGCTTTTTGTGAGAAGCTTCTCAGTGGTGAAATTTTTCAGCCAAATAATCCTAAAAAAACGTGCAAATCACATGTGAATGGGGAAAAAAAGACAAAATAGAGGGCTGTGAGATTGGTGTTCGATATTGTTTTTCATTTGGACCTACATTTGTGGTGGTAATTTAGTCATGAATTCCAGAAGATAGGTGATCTCTTTTATTGAAAATTGCACCACTAATGTGGAATACAAATCAGTATAAAACAAAAAAAGGCATACAACATTTTGCAAAGGAGTCACTATGACACAAATTAGAAATATGTTGCTTCATCCAATTAATTTGCTTTCAATTTGAAAACATTTCTTTAAACAAGAACGAAAACAAGATGTGACAAAGTAATATGTTTATTTCAAACAAGAAAGTGACTTGTATCGAGCCGTTTTCGTGCTTTTTCTTGAATGGTCCACTAGATGGTGCCAGCGCCTGTAAGGGGGAAGGACCGAAGTGTAGCCTGGGTTAATAGTGGAAGTTACCAATAGTTGTTTTTTTTTGTATGTTTATTGCTGGTTAATTTTTCTCAGATGCAAATGATCTGTAAGCATTTTATTTGAAAGTTTGAAATGATATGATGGCATTTTACTTTTTTTTTCTTGAACGTCCCACTAGGTGGCGCCAGTGCTTGTATGGGGGGGGGGAGCCAAGTGTAGCCTAGCTTATTAGTGGAAGTTAGCAATAGTTTTCTGTATGCTTGTTGCTGTTTCGTTTTTTCTCAGAGGCAAATTATTTAAGCTTTAAACTTTTTATTTGAAAGTTTGAAATAATATGAAGGCATTTTACGTGTTGGCTTGGCAATTACTGGCGTTTTTCTCTTTGAGGCCAGTTACATCAATGAGTTTTAAATCTATTTACAGCGATAGTAGTATAAGTGAGGCAAATACATATTGTTTTTTTGTTGATTTGCGTGGAGTGCAGGAAGAGGAACAAGCTGCAGTGTCAAATATCTTCTGGCTTGTGAATCATTTGAATGAGTGGTTTCTTTTCTCTTACGGTCTTATTAGCTATGCATGCCACGTCTCTAAGGCCCCCTCGCCTCACCGTTTTCTTTTCTTCTTCATTTTTTTTTTTTTTTTTTTTAAACACCCCAAGCTTTCCGGCACACAAAAGCTGGGCCGTCTGGATTTATGGGGAAGCCTGGCAAATGGAATGTCTGACCTACCGCTAAGGCCACCTGGCTCTGGAAGTGGGCGGGGCCTAAAGAAGGCTTTTGAGATCAGTGTTTACAAAACTAGGGCATGTGGACCTCCCGGTGGGCTGTGAGCTGTAAATTGATGCTTTGCAAAATCTTTCGCAGTACCATATTTTGCAAACACCGAAAAAACCTTCGATGTTCTCCAAAGCTGACAGTGTGTCTCATAATCTGGTGCGCCTTACATAGTGCATAAACCGCGAGTTTTCATTTTTGGGGGAAAGAAAAATAAATTCACTTAATCGCCATCTAGATTCTTCCATTTTTACCTCTGCATTTCAGTTATAAATTTATTTTTTTACAATTAAAATATTTATAACACCTGCTATACATTCTCCAATTTTAGAATCAAGTTACGTTGGGACAAGGCGCAAAAAAATCTGAGTTTTTGTAAAAGAAAGCACAATTTAAAAAAATAAATGCAGGAACTGTATTTAAATTAACAAAATTGATAAAACTGTTCAATTATTTTGGGAGTGAACGGCGTTGTGAGAACACTTATATTCCATTAATAAAGTTTGACTTATCTGATTGTTTTGTTGACATTCCCTTTTGCGCAGCTCCATCTAGTGGATGCATAATACAACTCCAGCCACTACTGTAACTTCTATTCTATGTGCCTTATATAGTGGTGGACCTTTAATATGAAAACCTTAAAAATAGGCCATTCAGTGAAGGTGCGCCCTATAGTCCGGAAAATACTGTAAATTATGTTGCATTATTTAAAGATGAAATTAAATGCATGCCTTTGTATAGAGCTTCTCATTTAGCCTTATTTGCTCATGCTAAAATCATTATAAAAAGCCCATTGACACTCAAATAAACTTCCTGGGGTGATAGTCATTCAAACAGCTCTTACGCTTGAAAACAATTAAAAATCAAAAAATAAATAGGAGAGAAAAATTTGGAGTTCTAGGGCTCACTTTTGCGCGCGTCCAGGTGAACGCAGCGGCACACTTCCTGTGACGAGGAGGAGACGCTATCTTAGCTGCGGCACTTTGACCCGCCGGTGTGATCGGCATATGACCAAATGAGTTCTGTTAAAAACGGTCGAAGGTTCAGAGCAAACTTTGCCGTTGCTGAAGACACTGGATGTGCTCTCACGAAACGCCAGATCAGAAGCCGGGGAATGACGTGTTGTAGCAGGTAGGGAAACTCGGGACGTAGGCGGAGGGAGGCTCCCTTGTCACCTTTGCTTGCTTTTATGGCGGATGTCGTTTTATACTAAACAATATTTGGTCTTTTTACCAGCCACGATTCCACAGTGGAAACAATAGTGGCATGAAATATTTAAAAAAAAAAAAAAAAAAATGGCAAGAACAGGATGCGCCTCCTTTCGATTTTGTTCTTGAATTCAACTTAAGGGCAGATTTTTATTTATTTTTTTAAATAAAATGGAATGTCAGCTGTGTTTTAGCTTGCTTCTTACATTTACTCACAGTATTTTAGGGTTGCAACTAATTGTTATTTTAATAATCTACTAAGAAGATTATGTTGTTGAAATATTGGATTTAAAAATACATGGTTTAATTGCAATCCCTTTTAAATAAATACTATATTTATTTTTTCAAATTAGCATCGGTTGCGGTTTAGTTGTTAAAAGCAAAGCTTTGAAAATGTTTTATTATGATTCAAAACAATTCAAATCAGTCTATTCTCATACAAGACTAAACAAAATGTGAGAACTTTCTAGTTGAGAGGGTGAAATTCTGAGCAATTGAACAGTTTTAGGTCTATGATTAATAGTTTACCCTATAACAACTGATTCATTCAGATATTGTTCAGCTGTTGATCTCTTTTCTTCAGCCTTTAGTTGCATTTTTTCATGTTTCATAAGAAAAAATATGGATTTGCATCATTTATATATATATATATATATATATATATATATATATATATATATATATATATATATATATATATATATATATGTTTATATAAATGCATGTGTCATTTCAATTTTACTTATTTATTTATTTTATATATATAGACACCAACTTTTTTTAAACAAACACAAATGAAATTCTAATTTTTTTCCCCGCTAAGCGAGAACCCTTTTCCTTTGTTTTGTGATTTAAAATCTACAATGAAATAGCTTATGCGAGTAGTTGCTGTTATTACAATCGAGATAGGGTCGCATCGTTAATATTAATGAAACGAGCACCTTCCTGAAAGTCAAATGACACGAGTGTGTATTTCTCCGGGACAGGTGGCGACAGACAAGGCTTCCGGTAGGCTGAGTTCCACTCTCTCATGGGTGAAGAAGTCTATGTCGCACACGGTCAGTCAGATGGCGAGCCAGGTGGCCCCGCCCACGTCCCTGCCGACCTCCGCATCCTCGCCGTCGTTGTCTTCGCCGTCCTCGCCGCCTCAGCTCAGCCCCGATGACGTGGAGCTGCTCGCCAAGCTGGAGGAGCAGAACAGGTGAGGAACAAAAAAAAAAATGTCCTGTTGTAGGTTAAGAAAAGAGAGACATTTTCAGTCTTTTTATACCAGTAATGCAAAGGCTATGCAATTTTCCATATTCACAAAAAAAAAAAAACACAGCAAAAGAAAAAACTTGTTTGATCTGATCCTGCGACGCTTCTGTCATTGTAAGGTAGAGGTCACCGACCTTTTGGAAACTGAAAGCTACTTCTTGGTTACTTATTAACGCAAACAGCTACCATCTAATGTCTATTGATGAGCCTCATAAGGGTGGTTTGTTTGTGTTGAATAATTTAACAACTGAATAATACGAGATTGTGACCAATCGGAGAGAATTTCACAATTTCTAGAGTGATTACTGATCATCCATCCTACAAATGTTGCTTCCACCCTTTTTTTGCCCCCAACATAATCAGATTATTCAAGTTATTTGATTAGTGACTGTACTTCAGCCATAGACTGTCAATACTATCGCACTTTAATGGACTCCGTGTAAAACCCAACAAATCAATTTTTTTCAATTGCTCTGAAGCGGCAGGTTCTCTGTGTGGATTTGACCAATCAGACGAGTTCAAACATTAGACTTTTATTTGCGCGTTCGGACAATCCACTCCACGATCCCCCTCCCTCCCAGTCCTGAGGCCTTTGGACCCTGCAAAAGCAGAAATAAGTCATCCAACGGTGTAGGTTAGCAGCACACAAGAAACTCGCTCTGGACCTCGAGGAATAGAATGAGGAAAACATCATGAACTGGTCCTGGTATGCTGCTTTTCTTCGTGACGCTTTTTGTGGACTTAAAGGAGGTCCAATTGGAATTTTTGACTTCAGACAGATGTCTCGTGCTGGTGAATTATTAGCCCAACTGCTCGTGTGTTTGTGTGTAAGCGGCTCCACGGAACCTTTAGAGCTTTTTGATGATAATAATAAATTAATAATGCCATGAAATATTTTCAATCGGCGTTGAACATTTTATCGCTAATGTTGATTGCGCTATTAAGTTAAAGGCTGTATGTAACTATCCTTTCCACCGCGCCAATTGCTGAATTATTGTTTTTCTTTCGGCAGTGGCTGTGTACCTCTGGATTCTTTTGTTGTTTTGTTTTACTTAAAAAAAAAGTTCTTCTTCTCACCCAATCTCCCATTAGCTGAAGATGATACGACCAGGGCATTTTTGAATCATGTTATGGTGTTTAGGAGACCCTTAGTTACATTCGCATAAAACAGGAAAGTTAACATATTATGTTTTCCGTATTATAAAGCGCGCTAGATTATAAGGCGCAGTTTCAGCGAATGTTTGGAATTGAGGTTGGTATTTGGAGCAATAATCTGAGTTGGCTGGACTACATTTCAGTTTGAAGAAATTCAGACGTGAAGAAAGTCTGATAACTTTGTTACATACTGTAAAAAACATTGCAACAAAATGGCTTCAGATCTATTTATAGTTGGCAGTCAGATTTGAATGAATGAAAAGTTTTCGATGTGGCATTCCTAAATGCTGCTGACGTAAAGTACCAAGTCACGCACGGCTGCGTTTGCATGCGTTCCTTTTGTTGAACGTGTAGCCTGAGCGGAGTGGGACGCTCCCCGGCCGCCATCCGCCCACACCACCCAGATACTGCTGAAACTCGAGCCCGCGGCGTGACGTCAATGCCGTCATGGAGAGGGAACGGGAACCTTTGTTTACTCTTCTAGTAGGCTACCACGAATGAACATTTTCAAATAAGTTAACTACTCAAAAAAATATCGTTACGTTTCTGTAATTATTGTCAAACCTCATATTCAAAAGAAAAAAATCTCTAAAGAAAAAATATGATTCAATATGATTACTAAAATTATTTGATCAAATATATTGAAAAGAGTGAAGAATCTTCTGCATTTTTTGAACTTGTCATCGTCAGTAATATTTAAAATATTATAAATATATAAAATTAATATTATAAATAATATAAATAGAACAATATCATACGTAGTAACATAAATAATATAAAAATATGTATATAAAATATTATTAAATTATATTTCAAGCTATAATGCCAGTAGATTAAAGTATTACAGATATTAAAAATTATGATAATGTATTCAAACAATAAAGATGTGAATATTTAAATTCAGCAAATCATTATTTAAAACACAATTCAGATTTTATATACTTTTCATTGTAAAATACTGTTCTTTTAGTTGATAAAAAAAAAATATATAAAAATATATATATATATATATATATATATATATACTGTATATATACTGTATATATATATATATATATATATATATATATATATATATATACACACACACATTATTTTAAAATGTTTGAAAATAATAAAAATTCCCACATTAGGACCGACAAGCGCCTCGGGTTCACCTGAACAGAGCTCAATCGTAACGCAATTGGATTGTCCCGCAGGCTCCTGGAGACGGACAGCAAATCGCTTCGCTCCATGAACGGCTCGCGGCGCAACAGCGGCTCCTCGCTGGTGTCCAGCTCCTCGGCCTCGTCCAACCTTTCGCACCTGGAGGAGGACTCGTGGATCCTGTGGGGGCGCATCGTCAACGAGTGGGAGGAGGTGCGAAAGAAGAAGGAGAAGCAGCTTAAGGTAAGCGGACATGGTGCCTTTCTTTACGCTTCGGAGACTTTTCTTAGAACAGTGCTATTAAACTTTTTTGGGGATATAGATATTCCACGGCACATTTTTTTCTCTTTGCTAAATACCGTATTTTCCACACCTAAAAGCCTTCAATTTTCATAAAAGCTGACAGTGCGCCTTATAATCCGGTGCACTTTAGACAGTGTATAACCGCGAGTTTTCACTTTTGGGGCACAAAAATATAAAATAAAATAACTTAATCATAAATATAAATAATAAAAAATAACTTAATCACCATGTATATTCTTCAAATTTTACCCCTGCATTTCAGTTATAAATGTATTTTTTTTACAATTACAATTTTTATAACACCCCGTTTGAAATTCTGATATGCGATACATCAGGGGTGTCAATCATTTTTATCCTGGGTT
This sequence comes from Hippichthys cyanospilos, assembly GCF_059441005.1. NCBI lineage: Eukaryota > Metazoa > Chordata > Actinopteri > Syngnathiformes > Syngnathidae > Hippichthys > Hippichthys cyanospilos. Next base: position 5,599,797 of record NC_142378.1, on the reverse strand, counting down.
ATTTTTACCCCAGCCACTACTGTAGTTCTATCCAATGCTAACTCTTCGAAATCTGAAGTACCCCCCGAAGTTCCTTCACGTACCCCCATTTGAGAACTATTGTTTAGACAAACGTAGTGCTTTGCTTTCATCTTGTGGCTTCCATACGCAATTCTTGACCACATTCTAAACCACAAATTCTTCTGTTCTGCAAAGCACTGCGGATTATTCTTTTTGGTGAATGCCGTTTGCTTTTACTCGGATCTCCTGAAAGAAGCGTCCGACTTGCGCGTTCACGCCAAACTATTTCCCCTCGCTATCTTTGGACGAGATGCCTTTGCCGCATGTCCTTCGACATACAGTACTATTATTGGTAAGGCTAATTTTGGCTCACCTTTCCCGTTTTCAACCTCACTTAGGCCAGGAGGAAGTGATACGCTAATGTCGATACCTGACACTCACAGCGGCCACCAAGCCAATGCTGGAGAGGAAAAGTGTATGGGGCACACTTTTTTTTTTTGTACAATGGAATCGCTCTAATAATACGTCATTATTAATACGTTTAGCCATTTCCAGCAGTAAAATGCCAACATTATGTCTGTAATTACAATTCAGTAGTTATGTGTAATTACAACTCAGTAGTTATGTCCGTGATAGCTCAATTATCTTTCTTGTACAGTTATTATCTTTAAAAGCGCATTTTTCCACTTCACCTTTGGGTTAACCTTTTTGTCATGTGACACAAGCTGAGCTGTGATTGGTCATCTCATGTGACATCACCTCCAGTCGACAGCTCATGAAAAAAATGTGTGCTTGCTAGTCTTAACTGCGCATGAAAAATGATTTCGTCCTAAAATTAATTGTTGACAAAATTTGCAACTTTTTACTTATGAAAATGTCAAAGTCAGTGCACTATCCTTTTAACAGCTTCGGTGAAAATATTAAAATGTTTGCATGTTTTGAATTGGAGTTGATTATTTTGTGCCGCTTGGTCTCCCATATGGTAAAACGGCCCAGCTGCGCAATGACTGCTTCCTGCCGGTGACCTCCGGGAATGAAATTTTTTAACAAGATGACCAGGGCACCTGATGGCCGCTCACGTGTACAGAGCAGCCGTTTGGTCTCAACTCGCGCAAGTCTCGGTCAAAGTCGACCTCTGGCCCAAATGCTCCCCGGCGCGGCCAGATGTACGCACACGCTCTCACACACGTGCGCACATCATAGCAGGAAAGAGCAGTGTGCCCCGTCAGCACAGGAAGTTTCCTAATCACATTGTGTCAGCAGTAATGCATGGAAACCAACCCACACATGTTATAATAACATCATTGTGGACCGTTAAATTTGGTCCTTATCGCATCATCAAATTGGAGGGCTGCAACAAAGCAGCCTCTGCTTTGCAAGGAAATGTTGTGTAAAATTGTCAAAAAATAGATGTAATAATGCGTCATACTTTTTGTCACATCGTAAACAGTGAAAATAATTGAAATAATGATACTGTGTGATATCTTGGCTATGGTTATTTTTTTTCCCAATCTCTTAAAACGGTTTGCAGCAGGTCTTAAAGGGGATGTCGCATGCCACACCATGTTGATGATGTGGCAATATGTTTCCAGGATTTGGTCCGAAAGGGGATCCCGCACCATTTCCGGGCCATCGTATGGCAGCTGCTGTGCAACGCCCAGAACATGGCCATCAAGGACCAGTACTCGGACCTCCTAAAGATGACGTCGCCCTGCGAGAAGTTGATCCGTCGTGACATCGCCCGCACTTACCCCGAGCACGACTTCTTCAAGGAGAAAGACAGCCTGGGCCAGGAGGTTCTTTTCAACGTCATGAAGGTAAACGATCGTGAGCCTCTTTCACGCAAATGTCGGCACATTGACGGTTATAAATTTCAGGCTTAACTTGTTTACTCCTCAGGCTTACTCCCTGGTGGACCGCGAGGTGGGTTATTGTCAAGGCAGCGCCTTCATCGTCGGGCTGCTGCTCATGCAGGTAATCGTCTTCTTCTGTCCCTGTAGGTGTTCGCCGAATCCAAAATCCACAATGGGGAGTTTTTTATTTATACTATTTATTTTTGTCCTCCAGATGCCCGAGGAGGAGGCCTTCTGCGTTTTTGTCAAGCTGATGCAGGACTACAGGCTCCGCGAGCTTTTCAAGCCCAGCATGGCCGAGCTGGGCCTCTGTATGTACCAGTTTGAGTCCCTGATCCAGGTAGGAGGCCCCACCTGAGGGGAAGTAAAAAATATATATTTTTTAAAATCATAAACAGTGCATTTACCAATATCACATCAGAAGTAGTGATGCGCTCACTGCCATTTTTGAAACTAAATTAGTCACAGGTTCTTTCTCATCGTTTTCTGTAGCAATGTTTGCAAGAGTTTTGATTTTAGGTGTCCATTCATCAGCAATCCATTTTTTATTAAAATAACATTCCTCCTTCTCAAGCAATACTGTGACTTCGCCTCCACGCGCTGCAACATTTACCTGTTGAACGTCGACAAAATCATCTATCTACTAATCTACTAAACCTTTCTGGTCCTTCCAGGAGGATCTCCCAGAGTTGCACATGCACTTCCAGGCTCAGAGCTTCCACACCTCCATGTATGCCTCCTCTTGGTTCCTCACCATCTTCCTAACCTCCTTCCCGTTGCCCGTCGCCACCCGAATCTTTGACATCTTCATGTGCGAGGTGGGTTCATGCCAGACTGGCACCACCCGCTGAAAAAGCCATACCGAGGTCTTCAGTTAAGATTATCCTCCGTATGCTCCTTTTTTCCTGAATTTTATACTAATTGTACGCATAAGAAAGGGTGGACATGCGATTCCTTCTGCGCTCAGGGTCTGGAGATCGTGTTCCGAGTGGGCCTGGCCATCCTGCAGATGAACCAGGCGGAGCTCATCCAGCTTGACATGGAGGGAATGTTACAGGTACCAGCGACTGTTTGCTACTTTGGTCTGTGCGCGTTTGTCTGACGCCGTGGGTCTTTCTGGTCCTCAAATCACAGCACTTTCAGAAGGTCATCCCGCGCCAGCTGGACACCGGGCCCGACAAGGTCATCCAGGCGGCCTATCAGTTCAAGTACAATGCCAAGAAGATGAAAAAGTAAGCAGAGGCATAGTTTTTCTTTATGCGAAAAATGTTTATTGACCAAAGGTCTCAAAGTCAACTAATGTGGTGGCTGTTGTACATACTCTGGGCCACATCAAGTATTCAACAAAAAAGAGCGCACATATTGTGAAAAAAGGAGGAGGGAAAGATGGGGGAAGAAAAAAAAGAGAGGAGAAAGAAACAAAAAGAAGAAAAGGGCATTAAGAAATAAACTAAGGAAGGAACGAACAAAAAGGGAAAAGGAGGGAGGGAAGAAAATGAAAGATGGAAGAAAAGGCGGGGAAGGAAGAAAGCAAAAAAAGAAAACGTAAGTAAGGAAGGAAAGGAAGAAAAAATGAGAATAACAATGGAAAGAAGGAAAGAACAAAAAGAAAAAACAAGGGGAAAAACAGGAAAACAAGAGGAAAGAAAATAACAAGGGAAGGGAAAAAAAACAAAGAAGGAAACGAAAAAATAGGAGGGAACGACAGAAAGAAAGAGTTTTGGGAGCCCTGTCTGAAGTCACTTTTGTGACCTTCTCTGTCGTCACCATGTGGCCAAATGGGGAAACGCCGTTCTGTGTACTTCACCTTTTGGCTTGCTCACCTCAGGTTGGAGAAGGAGTACACAACCATCAAGACCAAAGAGATGGAGGAACAGGTGGAGATCAAAGTAAGTCTTACCACACATATCCAATGATTAATAAAGTAAGATGAATCATTTCTGGATTTTTTTTTTTCCTTTACCAATTACGTTTGCTTCCCTCAGAGGCTACGCACGGAAAACCGCCTGCTGAAGCAGAGGATCGACACTCTGGAAAAAGTGAGTTCGGTTAGCGTCTTCCCGATACCGTGTCGCTTCCTTGTCCCGCACTAACCGGACGCTGTGAGGGTCACCGTGCCGGTCGGTCGCCGCGGCAACGCCACTAACCGAGCCGCGAGTGGTGCATGTCAGGTTTACGTCGCGTCCGCACCCAGCATGAAGCGGGTGCTCCGATTCTAACTCGTTCCGGGTGACGGAACGCCCTGCTCCTCATCAAAGGAGCGTTTTTTTTTTATCACTAACGGCATCCAGCGTGGAAGTTCGTTTACGCGCAACTCCCCTTCCTCACACATCCTCTCTCGCATGCTCTCTTTTATTCTCACTACTTCCTGTTACTGTTGCTCGCACGTCTTTTTTTTCACCTACATCACTTTCATCTTGCATGTAATGTTCCTTTTTTGCACCCCCAGCTGTAAACATGTAGGGCAGTGCTTCCCAACCTTGATAGAGCCAAAACACACATTTAAAAAATATATAATAATTCACCAAATTTACTTTGGGGTCCCCCATATTTACATATTGTTTACATTCTTTTTGGAGACAAAATACTTTGCTGTTATCTAATTCATTATTTCAGACCAAATCATGATTAATATGAAAGTTTAGCTTTGGCGTCATCTAGCGGCCAAGGAAACCAGTTAAAAAGGGGAGGAGCTTCATTTAATCAGGCTGAAGTCTTCTCAATAAAAAAATCATTACCATGATTTTATTGGTCCGGCCCACAAGGATGGTCTTAAAGTAACACGGCAGACATGTTGGGAATCACGGCCTTAGGAGGTAGAAACGAACATTACCTCTAACTTTGCGTTTCTTTCTTTTATTTATTTATTTCTGAAGCAAAAATCATTAAGTGTCGTGTGTGTTTGCTTTAAATCGTCCTCTGGGTTATCTGTCTGCTCTTTCTT